>NC_056741.1:901365633-901630633 GCF_019279795.1 Protopterus annectens | reverse complement strand
TTCCTGTCTGACTTTTAGTAAAACCTTGGGGAGCAGAGGCAGAGGGGGAAAGGCATAGGTTTTTCCAGCTGAAGGATAGAGCATTCACTTTCCAAGCTTTTTTGTGATGAATTCTTGTGCAGAATTTGTCTAACTGGTAGTTTTGGGGAGAGGCAAAAAGATGTGCCTGGGCTCCCCCATTTTCGTGTCAACATGCTGAAGCCTTGTGGATCCAGTTTCCATTCGTGTGGGTCCATAAGATTTCTGCTTATGTCGTCTGCCAGAGTATTCTGCTTTCCTGGCAGGAATTAAGCTTGTAGATTTATTTGGTAAGTCAAGGCTGTGTTCCACAAGGCCATGGCTAGTCTGCAAAGGGGGCAGGAGTGGGTACACCCCCTGCTTAAGTACCACATAACTGTGGTGTTGTCCGTCTTTATCAGTAGTTGTCCTGGATGAAGGAAGTCCTTGAAAGCTGTCAGAGCATTCTGAACAGCGAGCATTTCTTTCTGGTTGATATGTTGGTGCATTTGATTTGGGCTCCATACGCCCTGAATGTTTCTCCCTGCCAGATGGGCCCCCCAAGCATAGTCTGATGTGTCTGTAGTCAGGGCTTGGGTGGCAGGGGGTAGAATGAATGAATGACAGTCCCTTGTTTTGGTGACAGGCCTCTGCCCACCAAAGGAACTCCTGTTGCAAGCAAGGAATGAGAGGAATCATTGTTTCCAGGCTGTGACAATGCTGACTCCATATGCTTTTTAGGTACCACTGAAGTTCCCTCATATGCAGTCTTGCGTATGGAATTAGTAGAATGTAGGATGCCATGAACCTCAACGCCTGTAGAATTTGTCTGGCAGATAGCTGGGTTTTTGTGGCCACTTGTTTGAAGTATGTTATCAATTTAATTTGTCTGGCGTGAGGTAAGCCATCTGGGCAGTTGTATTCAAGCTTGCACCCAGGAGTGCAATTATTTGAGAGGGTACCAGTTGTGATTTCTTTTCGTTTATGGTGTACCCCAGGCATGTTAGAAGCCTTTTTACAAACGCCAGATGTTGTAGAAGAGTGTCCTTGTCCTCTGCCTGAATTAGACAATCATCCAGATAAGGATAAATTTTAATGCTTCTTTGTCTGCAAAACGCAATCACTGGTGCCAGGCACTTTGTGAAGACCCTGGGCACAGTAGATAAGCCAAAGTGCAGTGCAGATAACTGGTAATGCCAATAGCCTGCCCTGAAGCCGAGGTATCTTCTGCAAGATTCCCTGATTGGGATATGCAGGTAAGCCTCTTTTAAGGCTAGAGTTACCAACCAGGCATTCTTGCCTAGCATAGGCAGTAGCTGTTGCAGAGTCAGAATCCTGAATTTTGGAATGTTCAGGAAAGTATTTAGAATGGATAAATCGAGAATCGGATGCCATGATTTGTCTTTTCTGGGTACCAGGAAAAGTCTTGAATAAAAACCTTGTTCTTTTTCGTTTTCTGGTAATGGCTGAATAGCCCCAATTATCCATGAGGGACATGACTTGTTTCTGGGCCTCTGCCCACTGATTTGGAGGCAGATCTGGTCACCCGTTTGGAATTGGCAACTTGTGGAAATAAAATCTGTACCCCCGGGATACTATATTTAAGACCCACTTGTCCTGGGTAATTAGATGCCAATTTTGAGCATGAAGTGCTAGTTTTCTCCCCAAAGGGGCTGCCAAAAGTTAAGTGCTTGGAAATGGCAGAGGAAAGTCATTGACACTGTTTACAGCAGCGTGGTGCTTTGCTACTTCCTGATTTGGAGGTGGAGGCACCCCACTGTTTTGTCCTGTAAGATCCTTGTGACTGAAACCTAGAGCCTTTGCAGTACCTGGGTTTGACCTGAGCGGCTCTGTTGGGTACTGGAAAGGACCAATTCTTAAGTAGGCCAGTGCCTACTGAACCTGGGTGGCTGCACTTGCAAGAAATCTTTTACAGTTTGCATAGATTTAGCTTTGTCTTCCATCTTTTTCAAAACTTCTTCTGCCTTATTACCAAACAGACTGTCCTGCTGTAAAGGAGCAGCCAACAATTTAGCTTTAACATGATCAGGCAGATTTTGCTCCTTGAGCCAAGCATGCCTTCTTATCACAGATCCAGTTACGCCGGCCCTGCAAGAGGCCTCCAAGGAATCAAAACCACATTACAAAGTATGCCTTCCAACTTGTTCAGCTGAATACAATAAATCTTGTAACTCTCTATTTTCCACACAATCAGAAATCAACATAATTTTCTGTTTCAGTAAGCCCATGACATGCTGTTGATATTTAAGCATATGAAATTGACAGTTTAAAGCCCTGACTGCCAGGGTTGCAGACGTATAAACCTTCTTACCCCATCTATCCAGCGCCCTGGAGTCTCTATCAGAACGGGTAGGATTTTTGGCAGTAGAAGCCTTAACACCCTTGGGACCCTGAGAAATAGTTTCAGGGTCAGCAGGAGGATTTTTGAAAATAAACTTGTGGGAGTCAGGAACCCTGTAATTCCTGTCTGACTTACTAGGAGCTGGAGGCAGGGAATCAGGAGCCATGCTGGATTCTGAGAAACATCATCAACAATGTCTAATACAGGAGGTATAGCCAAAGGCCTATGCTGTGGAAGAAAATTCCTAAAGCCACTTTTTTGATTCAGAGAAATCCTAACTCTCCCAATGAAAATGTTCCCTTAAAGTATGCAAGGTTTCACTAAAAGAATAATCTTCAGGCGGAGATGCAGATGGGATGGATTCTTCTGCAGCTGAATCCTCATAGGGAGGAAAAGAAAATTCCTGATCAGAAGAGGCATCAGAAGAAATGGAAAACTGATCTGAAGATTCATAATCAGTGCCTTGCCTAGGCCTCTTAGCGGGGGGGCTTGGGAACCCCTGATCAAGGTAATCAAGTCCTCCGCCATTTTGATCATCTGTTTTTTAGGCATAGGGGCCTGAGCACGTGGCTCATGCATCGTTTTTTTAGACATAAAAGTTGGTTTTGGCCCTGTTTTTGATGATGGCGTCTGTTTAATGTACAAATCTTTAGGTCTGAAAACATCCTCAGAAGCCAGTGCCTGCTCAGTGGCTCTGGACCCATCCAAGGGAGAGACATTCGCGGGTTCAATACAGAGAGAATTTCGCAGCGTACCAGACTCCGCTTGGGTCTCGGTAGAGGCCTGCGACTCAAAAGTAGCAGGTATCAGGGGCTGCGAAAGCGCCTCAATGAGTACCGGAGAACCGGCAACTGGCTTAGAAGCTTCGTCTGTTTTGGACCTCGACAGTCTCTCTTGTCTTGTTCTTTGTTTTTTTTTGTGAATTCTTGTAGTCTGATTGCTAACCGATGACATTTCAGGGTAATTAAATCTGGATTCAAAATATTTTGAAGCAAAAATATACTGACGCTTAATAGTCTGTTGGTTAAATCTAGCACAAAACCGACAGCAAGGCACGTTATGATCTGGGCCTAGGCAAGGAATACAGTACAAATGAAAATCCTTATGAGGTATTTGCTTCCCACAAGTAATGCAATTATTAACTTTTACTGACAACAGTAAGCAGCAAGAAAAAGTTTCCCCAACGGGGTACTTAGCTTTAGTTTGAAGACTTCGGTTCTGAAACTCAAATATGAAAATTTCAGGAGTCGGCCGACCGGCACTTGCGAACTACTTCTGCTTCGGGCACCGTGTGGCAAGAAAAACTGAATAAAATGGCATCGGCTGCATGTTTTGTACCCCTGACGACCTAACGTCATGAAAGAAGAGACAGCAACTGATGCAGGACCCAAGACTTTGTTATTCAGGCCGACTGAGTGCAACCTGCCAGCAGATTACCCAAATGCAATGACTGCAACAGTGAAACACGAAGATCATCATCTGAATGCCATGCTGTCTGAAATTCCTCTCCTAGCTCAAGGAGGAGAAAATCTGAAGGTCAATGAGATGCAAGATGCATCACCTTACCTAAAACATAACCATTTCATTTTCTTACTTACTTCTGCATACTTCGATTCTTCCCGGAGTATTTGCAATCTTGAGCACTGAACCAACTGAAAAACTGGTCCATAAGCTAAACAAAATGAGAGATTTAAGTAGTTAATATTCTAAAATACAGTATTATGCATCATTCTCATGTACATAAATATTTTTAAGTTTAGAAAATTTCAACCAATCAAAAAAAAAAAAACTCAAGCCAAAATGCAGTGTTGAAGTTTTTTGTGATAAAAATGTTTAACACAGTAATACATAAACTACAAAAGTACTTTTGAAAATTATGTTATCTAAAACAACTCTACAGTGTAGTGATTTTATGACAAGCCTTTCATCAGCCTCTCAAGTTGCAGCACACACATCGTTCAGTGTTAGTGGTTCTACAAGTAGCAGACACACCCTCTTATGCTAGAAGACTGTGGGCTGTTCTCCCACACCGGGTGTTCAGATTATTTTTTCCAACAGAGCAGTGTACAGGGCTGCTGCATTCCCAAATGTGTTGCTCAATAAGCCTAAACATTAAACTGCAGTTCAATCTGTCCAAGCAGGGGTAAGCTCCCAAGCTGCAATGGTCAAAAATAGTAGGGTGCTTTAGTTATAAACACTTATTTTCAAGTATATGCTCCAAATATACACACGTTTAAAATAATAAAATAAATTTGAATAGGTAATGTCCGTGGGAGCACCTGTATATGTCTGGTAAATGCCCCTATATGGAGGGGTAAATTTCCCATTTGGAAAGTGCAAAAAATTATGTCTGGTATGCTTTTAGTTAAAATGGATTTTGGGGGGTTAAAAACGTATTTAGTTTTTTGCTTCTTGCATGCTTTTATTGAAGTTAAAAGTCTAGGAAAATGTGGCATGGGATCAGAGATGAGAGGGAGCAAATTCATACACGATCACCCTGCTAAACATTAGTGTGTGCGCAAGTCAAAAACATATATGCAGCAGAAATGCCATCTATGATATCAGAGCACAAAAGCAACCAACAATGGAAAATGGAAACCAGTGGTGACATTTTAACTAGCTAAAGCCTGCTCCACACAAGAAAAGGCTGGTGCAAGGTCAGGGCACACTTCAGAACTAATTCAAATACTATAACTTCCACACCCATCACAAGAATAGCTCTCGACCTCCTAGCACAGGAAATATGGACAAAGCCAAGAATAATAGGGGGCAAAGGCCCAAAATTGGGACAAACTTTAAATATTGTTCTTATAAACTCAGAAAGTTGCTAGAAACAAAGGTTTTGTGTTAGCATGCATTTTCTGAAGATGTGAAGTCTGAAAATGAAATTACTATTTACTGACTTCATTCCTCACTGACTTACCAGAAAACCACAAATTTTATGAGGAACATACCAAAACTATGAGCCAAAAGTCTGGACGTTCTGCAAAAATGTGGACAGTTGAGAGGTATGATCATAAACTCACACCAGACCCCAAACATGATTTTCAGGCACTATAGGGCAACCGCCAATAAGAAATGACAGCATAGGCCCTCCCCAAAAAATAAATAAATAAATAAATAAATAAATAAATAAAAGGGCCAGTTGACCTACTCAGGACTGAAGGCTGATCCTAGAGGAATTTCTCCAGTTCCATGTACCCAAGAAATGTAAACTGTCAACAGACAGGACCATGGGATCAGGGTGGACACCAGATGCTCCTGCTAACTATCCAAAGAAAGGGCAGTGCATCAAACTCTTGGTGTACAATCCCACAAAAGGAACAAATGAGTTACCCCCCCGCCAAAGTTCCCACCCATGAAGCTGGGAAAACAGAAGGCCTCTAACACAGCTCATTACCTGAAGGATCCAGACAACACCTTGAAAATGGTTTACCTCAAGGAGGGTCAAGTTATGGACATGTTCTCAGAGCTTGTCCTTGTGATGCTTTGACATATGCCTGTGGTTCCAAAAGTAACCCATCTCACTGGTCACAACATGAATGTCTTTCAAACAACACCATCTCTGCAAAATATGGTAACTTTTGCTGCCTCTGTTGTTGAGCAGGTAGGCTGAATATTGGAAACTGGGGCAGTTGTCAGCCATGTTTAACTCCAAAACAGTAAATACAATGCCAGTGTATGTTCTGGTTGTTAATCTGGCTGGCCATATAAACACTTCCTACAAACAGGTAAAGTCAGTAAAGGAACTCTATTCAAGACAACTTGGATTAAGACATAATGTGTGCCAGCAGTTCAAACAAATGTAGATTCTTAAGAAAGGCTATATTTTGTTGCTAGCATGTTAAGTCAAAGGCATGCATGTCTGACTATACGATTTTGCTGAAAATGAAAAGGCAAATTATGACTATTACAGAAGTAATATCAAAACTTAAGAATTCAGCACAGTGGGATTGCAAAGCTAGATCTTAACTATGCCTTTCTAGTCAAATATATTGTACCTATGAAAGGTAATGAAGAATTTATATAACTGGTTCTATTTCAGTTTTGAAACTGAAAAAAATGCAAATATTGCTGATATACCTGAATGAATGTGAACCACAGAATTTTTTATGCATTAAGTAAGCTCCTACAGCTCACGACAGACGTATTTTATTATCAGTCATGCTGTGCAGGCTGCAGGAGAATACTGGGCTTTTGGCTAAGTAACCCTTTTCTTTCCACCAATCTGTGTCCTTAGCATTAAGAATATACAAGGGACCCACCCTTCCAACATGGTTAATGAAAAATGTCATCACCTTGTACGAAATATCACTAAAGCAGTCTGCATTCAGTAAGTTCACATTTGTAGGTTTAACTGTTTTCAGTCTTTTCTGTTTCAGGAATCTGAAGATCAAATTTATAAAACAAAATAATACATGTTGTTTATAATAGATGGTCCTGCCCTTTAATTCAGCACCAAGTAACCTTCACATCAAGTCATTAAGTCAAGAACAGTTTTACAAACTTCTCCGAGAACAACTACATGCAACTGTAGTGTGAGAATTCTATGCCATTACAGCTAACTCTGCTCAGACTGTACCTTCGTAAAGGAAGTCTTGACCAATACACCGTCTTTGGCATTCTTCTCTTCAGTAATCTGCAACTGAATGATGGCTGCTACATCATTACTGAATGTATGCTGTAGGAAAGAAAAACAGCAAAATGTTGGAAGATACTGTCAGAGAGGTTCTCTTGATTTTAGAAAATGTAAACAGTTTTCCCTAGAGAAGTATCTTCTTATCTAATTTATGGTTGCCACATGTAGTCTCATTCACAACATGCATTACCTTACTATGTGACAGAACTGCCAATGTATTCCAAAAGCTGTTTTAAAAGAAAGTACAACTGTGTCTGAAACCTCTGTGCAGTGCACTAACCATAGCTGTTGCTGCTCCTTTCTTAACTGCTATCCTAAGACTTATTTGAACTTTGGAACTCTAACCTCAATGGAATATATTAAACAATGGCTGCTGCTGTCGTTTTCTTCCTGCCTGCCTGGGACCATTACATGGAGTTAGGAAAATTCTAAATTGTGGGGAAAGTTACCATAAGGATCCCTGGATCACAAACGTGTCAACCAAAACGCTTCAGTCAATTGTCACATGGCATAAAAAGAAATTATGTACTACCATAACGTTACATCCTCAGATTCAACCTGGTCATTACTTTAGCTCATGGCCACCAAAAAGCTTGCAAGCTTCTTCCTTACCCATAACGCATCAGCCCGTAACATACCTCATATCTTGTTTGTTGTTTGACAAAGTAGGACAGATGAAGCCAAGGAAGAATTCTCAAACCCAATATTAAAATTAGAGATTGCTAACTGAACTCTGTTGAGGAGCTATCTGCTTCATTAAAGATAGTTACCAAAAATTCAAGAACACTTTTTACATGAGTTGAGAAGGGTCTATGTGTTTCTGCTGTACCCAAAAACAAACCTTTTCCATTTACTTCTATAAAGTTTGCTTGTAGAAGCCTTCTGGGAAGATAAAACTTTATGACGGATGACTGGCTATTAAAGGACTTGGAGAAATCATGCTGCTAGCTTGAGGTTTAAGATATCCAGATCAATCATGCCTGTTGGGTGAGACAGGAGATCTGGAATCAGATCCAGAATCCAAGGTGGGTAAAGTAGATGAGGACAAAGGGGAACCAAATCTGTCCAGACCAATAAGGTGCAATGAGTATGACTCTGCTCTTTAACCTGGTAGCTTTCTACAGAAATTTGGAGATAAAGGAAGTCAAGAGGATAAGCACAGAGACGACCAGGGTGCCGATTGTGGAGTAGACTGCCCCTTAGTGATTCCCTTGGAGGGGGGAAATCAGGCAAAGAAGTTGCTGCATTTGTTTATGGGAAGAGGCAAAAAGATTGCAGCAAGGCTGGCCCCATCGATGGAAAATCATTTCTGTCACATTCATGTTGCGAGACCAGTCATGACGTAGTAGAATGGACCTCCTCAATTTGTCTGCTATCATGTTGGACTTCCCAGAATGTGCATTGCTATCAGAAAGCAGTTGGATGAGATTGCCTGTTGCCACACTCTGAGGACTTCCCGAAACAAGGGGTAAGACCTGGTTTTTCCTTGTTGATGTACCAAACTACAGACATACTGTCTGTTTGAATCACAACTGTCCCAAAAGTGGGTACGTCTTGGAAGGCCTGCAATGCTAAGAGCACTGTTTTCATTTCTAGTACATTTATATGTGTGTTGGCCTCTCTGGGGGACTCAAGTGCCTTAAACTATTTACCCCAGGAAGTGCCCCCCAATCCGTATTGTGTCCATGGTCATGATGGCCTTGGGTTGAGGAAGAATGAAAGGATGGCCTTGTAGAACCTGATCTGTTCGAATCCACCACCAATGGTATTTTTTATATGCCTGAGTGATTCTTATTTGGGCTGACATTCGATGAAAGAATCAACCATTGTGTTGCTAGCATCCACTGAATATTTTTCATATGAAATCTTGCTAGGGGAACTAAAATTATAGCAGCTGACACTGACCCCCAAGGCTTGAAGAATCAGACGGGCTGAAATATCGGTACTGTGAACCATTTTCCTGACCTGGAATCTTACAGTTCGGACTCTTGCTACAGGAAGAGAAGCTGTCACACTGATACCATGTTGATCATCATCCCTATAAATTCCAATATTTGAGTCAGTTGTAATTGAGATTTGTTATAATTTATGGATATCCCCAGACATGAACAAGTCTGGAGTAAGTAATCTCTTGCTCTTATTAGTAGATGTCTGGTCGGGGTGGTAATGAGCCAGTCATCTATGTATGGAAACACTTGGAATCCCTGCAGTCTCAAGTGAGCTGCTACCACTGCCATGCACTTGAACACCCTGGGGGCTCTGGTGAGGCCAAAGGGAAGTTCTCTGAACTGATAATGACTGGTTCCTTGCCAGAAGCATAAATACCTTTTGGGCTGTCTGTTCATTTTTATGGGATAGTACACATCCTGAAGGTCTACCGAGCACTTCCCAAAAAGGGCAGAATGTAATGAACCATGACCATCCGAAATTTTGCATGCTGAACTAACTTGTTTAAGTTGCTGAGATCTAAAATCAATCTCCAGACCCCCCGTTTCTTGACTACATTTCGGACTTTATCTGGTCTAGTGGGACCTCTTGGATGACTCTCTTTTCTAGCAGCTTCTGTATTGCTAATGCTGCTGTTTTAGTCTGACTGGGTGGATCATCAGAAAATTTGTTTGCAGAAAGAGGTGGAAGGGAAAAGGGAACTGTATATCCCCTGGAAATAATCCTCTCTGGTGCAAGGATAGTCAAACCCTCCAAATGCCTCCAGAGGGGGACAACTGGGCCTCCTTTCAGGAGCGCTGATAGGGTTTATCAGAGAAAAGAATCTCTAAAACCTTGGTTCTGCAGGCCTCCTCTGCTGCATGGGCACTGTCTATTTGAGGTTCTCCCTCTGCCCCTAGGGGGACTATCTCCACGTATATCCTGGAAAGGATCCTGGAAACCTCCTGAACCACATTTTTCATCCTCCCCATAGATTTCTAGAAAAGGGTCTTTGAGGGGGTCGAAAAACATGAACTGCTGTCAAAGGGTGCACCGACAAACAATGACTTGAAAGTCTCCTCAAAATCACAAAAGTGCATCCAGGCATGCCTCCTAATGGAAATGCCTGAATTCGCTGCCCAAGGCACCTTCAGCTGCATGCGAGCAGAGTCATGGACGAATCTGAAACAGATTGAAGAGATAGTCAACTGAGAGGCAACAGATGACTGACACTCAGCAGCAGTGGTCCCTGAAAGGGATTTTGAAAGTTCCTTGATCAAGTCCCTTTGTAGTCTGGTAAAGTCTGCCAAATACTTCAGTGACTTAAGAGCAAAAGTTGCTGAAGCAGATACACACTTCTTAAATCTGTCCATTGTCCTAGATTTCCTCTTAGGGGGATGAACAGGGGAACTCTTGCTCAGCAAGTTCCTTCTTGGTGGCTGCCGTCATAACCATAGCATCTACAGGAAACCCCTTACTCCAGAATTCCTTCCCAAAAGGTGGAGTGAGAATCTGATCTGGCCTCTTAGGGACTGGTTCAACTGAATTAGGTTCCTTCCACATCCACCTAGAAACGAAATCAATGAGCTCATTGGCAGGTAAAGTAACCCAGGAGGTAGAAGGGCCAGCTCCAAAGACTTCGAAAAATACTAATTACTCTGATGTAGGGTTGCTGGGGGACCAATCACCTCTTTGTTTAAGGATTTCAAGAATGTCTCTAAATGAGACATCTTCTGGTAGTGATCGTGGGGACCCTTCACCATCAAAATCAGTATCCTCAGTGACAGACTCTTGGGGGGGGTCCAAGTGCCTCCACTTGCACGTCTTCCAAGAGACTTCCTTGGTGGGATGTTCTAGTGAAGCATCGAAGAGAGATTGTAAAACCTTGCTGGGTGGTCAGGGGGCCTTGAGCTGGCTGCCTCTGTGGCACAGAATGATGTGGCTCTAAGCAAAGAGACATCTGGGATCCAGATGGGAGATCCAAGGGTGTTGGGTTCAGTCTGTCTTGCTGACGCAGAGAACACGCTCTTCACTACCTTGAATGCAGATCGCTCTGGGATGAAGGAGAAGCAGCAGGTTGGCTTTAAAATAATTCCTAAATATAGCAGGACTGGCAGGTTGTTCTAAAGGAGAAGACAGTCTGATGTTCTGACTTGAGCACAGAGGATGTGACTTAGTGAAGGGTAGATAGACAATGCTTGAATCGCTCGTGGGAATTTGTACAAACTAACCTTTAAGGAAAGGTAGTTAATTAGCCACACAAAGTGTTTCAGGTTTGACATACATGATTTCCATATAATTCAGTCATAAATCTTGCAAGGAAATGGTAGTTTTTTTAAGGGTGACTATGACCTCAAGAATCTTAAGGTTGGAGCATTTTCTGCTACACTTTTGAAATCTGGTCTTAAGACAATGGCAGCTTTCTCAGTGTGCTCATACTACTGCTGCTGCTAGTTAACACCATAAATAGCAATGGGCTCAATACAAAATCCAGAGGAACACAACCCAAACAAAAAAGGACAAAGCAAGTATCCTGTCAGGCCAGTGCTTCTCTCCATTAAGACCGGTAATAATGTGCTAACCAACTTAATACATTCCATCTGAAATCAGTGTGTCACAGCATGAAGGAAGAAGAAATTTATAATACTAAAGGGCTTAGAAAAGTGCAAATGCAAAAAAGCTGCATCAAAAAACTTGAGTAGAAAGGGGCACTCAGCCAAACATGAGAGGCAAGAGCAAAAGAAAGAAAACAGTGTAGAGGTCTTGGAAAGAAAACAGTGTAGAGGTCTTGGAAAGAAAACACGAAAGAGATGGGCTTAGAGAAGGTCAGATGTTAAAAAAAAAAAACAAACTACATGCCATCAGAAGGGAAGTGGGCAGGGATGTCACAAATGTAGATGTCAAAGGCAGGCAAGATAAATAAGAATGACCTCACACATGCTTAAAAAGCCAGAACAAGCAATCAGCTGATTTTCTTACTGCACATTATCAGCTTTTCTCCCTTCAACAAACATCACACTGAACTAATTTGTAGGTAATTGGGGTTCGAATGGAGAGATGAAACGTCAGCAAGCAAAGGAGAGTAGTAGTGCTGAAACTGAAATAATCATCAAGTCTTGGTGAGTATCTTCACAAGGTGAACCCTGTCTTTACAAAATTTCGGTAAGCCGCGATGGTGCAGTGGTAGCGTTGTTGCCTCACAGCAAGAGGTTCTCCTGTTCGATTCTCGGCTGGAGCGCCTTCTGTGTGGAGTCTACATGTCCTCCCTGCGGTCGAGTAGCGTTCGAAAGACATGCGTGAATGGGCGTGCCTTTGCTGAAGGTTGGGTGTCAAGCTGGCACCTCGGCAACGTAAAAATCTACTGCCAATAACTAGCGGACTGGAGTTCTGCTGTGGCGACCCCAAACTGGGAAAAGCCGAAAGAAAAACAACCACCAAGGCGACACTGATCTATAGACTATTTATACAGCATACATCATGGACAGAAGTAGGTTAAAAACTAAAAAAGATAGCGGGGTAACAAGAACCATGATAACAAAGTGCCCAATCCTGGTAGGTACAGTGGTGCCAGGACTGGAAAAGAAGACAATGTAGAATCCTCAAAATACAGAAATAGTCCTACAATGGGGCCAGGCCAGGCCCAGGGGGAGGATACCCCCCTGTTGTAGAAGGAAGTAGCAGTCCACAAAAATTACAAAAAACGATAGGCCAAACAGCAGCTATAAAGACGATAAAATGGACCATTAAGGGTAAGAAATTATGTATTGTTACTATTATGCAAAAAGCCCAGAATTTCCAGACACAAGATAAATAAAATGATTAAGAGAAAAATTAGAGAAAAGAAACACTTCCGTAAGAAAAACGGTCAGCAGCTTCAAATGAAAAATGTGTGTTCAATGATCCAACAGATTTGTGAAAAACATTACATAGATCAAGAAACCTTGACCTGTTTGGAAAAAGAAGCATCTGAGGAAGTGCGAAAATATAAACAACAAAACCAAGAGATATTTGAAAAGCATAGAAAATAAATATGGACATGGGAAAAAAAAGAGAGTTGATATGGTGCAATATTTATGCAAAGGAGAAAGCCAAATTAAACAATGTGAAGAAGGTAGCCCCAAAGTTATTTCGAAGAGAAATACAGCCAAAGGCATCCAGATATGGAAAACTTCACAATAAAAAAAAAAATCACTACAAAGATGGAACATAGAAAAGAAGATTAGTAAAGTAGAAGTTAAAAAAATAGAAGCTGAAGTTTTGGAGTGCTTGCGAAGTGAAGGATTTGGTGTAGAAGGCCTAGCACAGGTTACATTACAGCAGGATGAAGCGAGTCCCCAAAGTAGGGAGAAACAGGAAGATCAGGAAACATCTGAAGAAGACATATGGACATGGGAAAGAAAAAGAGATTTAATAATGTGTAATATTTATGCAAAGGAGAAAGCAAAACTAACCAATGCAAAAAGAGCAGCACCAAAAACATTTGAAGAGAAACACAGGCAAGGGAATCCAGACTTGGCCAACTTTACAATACAAAAAGTAAGAAGACAAAGAGGAAAAGTAGAAAAGGAGATTAGTAATGGAAAAGCTAAAGAAATAGAAACTGAGGTCAAGGATTCAGTGTAGAAAATCTAATTCAGAAAGCACCACAACAGGATAGAGTAATTGATGTCCAAAATTAAGGGGAAATCAGTGGAACAGGAAGCAATTGGTCAGGTGCCATATGGAGATAAATTGGAGCCTTCCATAGGAAACCAGTTTAAACATTCACTTGAAGCTAGACAGCAAGTGAAGGAACAGGAAAATGTGGAAACTCTGATGCAGTCAATGTTGAGGAGTGATAGGCCAGTGAGTTCCCATATGAAAGAGCAACGGATGGCACAGGATGAAGTTGGGGAATGTGCCACAGGAAAATGCTATAGAACCTTCTACAGAATATCTGCAGGAAAGTACAGTTTTGTACCTACCATAAATGTAGATGTCCGATAGATATGCAACTGCAGTCCTGACATATGGGTTGTCCTGCCTCAGGCAGCCCCACGGTCGGCCGGATTCCAAAGTCTGGGTCCGGCGTCGGCTGATGTCGCCTCTTCCCCAACGTCAGAGCGGCTGGGGTATAAAAGCATCAGCCGATGCCATCTTCTTCAGTATTTCCTGCCCCAGATGCCAGGTGCCCTCCAAGGAAGGCTAAAATTTAGAGAATGGATAAAATTCCAGACATGCACAATAGTAATAAACAGATGCGCCATAAATGCTATCCCCAGCTAAGTTGGAAAAGGGGTAGTGGACCCAAAAAAGTAAATTACAGAGGGGTAGGAGGGAGGGTAAACCTGACTGCAGTTGCATATCTATCGGACATCTACATTTATGGTAGGTACAAAACTGTACTATGTCCTTCAAGAATGCAACTGCAGTCCTAACATATGGGTTGAATACCATAGCCAAGCTGGGGGTGGAAGGTTCTAAAAAAAAGATGGTGTAGCTAAAATGCCCTGAAGGACTGCCGAAGCAAAGCCTGCTCGGGATCTGGAGTATAAAGGCAGGTTGTAGTGCTTGGAAAATGTTTGCACGGAGCTCCATGTAGCAGCTTCTAGAATGTCCTTTGTAGCCACCCCTCTTAGAAAGGCTGTGGAGGTGGTTATAGCTCTGGTGGAGTGTGGAATGATATTGGCTGGCACACCTTTTCCATGGAAAGAGTAACAGAATCTGATGCAGTGTCCAATCCATTTTGAAATTGTTTGTTAGGAAATTGCCTTTCCTTGCACTCCAGCAGCGTAAGCTACAAATAGTTGGTCAGACTTTCTGTTGGCCTTTGTTCTGTCCAAGTAGTAGCGTAATTGTCTGTGTTTGTCCAAAGTGTGCAGCAGCTTTTCTCCTTTATTTTGAGGATTGGGAAAGAAAGTAGGCAGGTGAATTGCTTGATTTAGAGACACCCTGGATATCACTTTTGGCATGAATGAAGGATTGGTTCTTAAAGACACTCTGTCCTGATGAAAAATGAGGAATGGTACTGCCATAAGGGCATGTATCTCCGAGACTCTTCTTGCTGAGGTAACTGCCAACAGGAAAACTGTTTTCCAGGAGAGAAATTGCTTTTCTGAAGATGCTGCTGGCTCAAAAGGAGGAAGAATTAATTTTTCCAAGACGAAGTTGAGGTCCCATGCAGGCACTGGTGGTTTCCTGGGAGGTTTGATATTCTTTATCCCTCTTAGAATGTCTTAGCAAAGGATGTGAAAACACAGGTGGATCACAATTGTATTTTGCTGAGATTGCTGAAGCGTGTATTTTTACGGAAGAATATGAAAGGCCACTATGAAGCATTTCTGCCAAGTATTCTAGTATCTGTGGCATGCTCATTACTGATGCATCCTGACCCTTGTTGGCATTCCAGATGATGAATCTCTTCCATTTAGCTGAATAAGTTTTTCTGGTGGAAGGTCTGCGTGCTTCCAGTAAGATCTCTTGAACTTTTTTGGAGAGAGAGATATGGGTAGAAGTCATGGAACCCTCCAAGCTGTCAGCTGCAAAGTTTGCAGGTTGGGATGAACAGTCCTGTAATTGTGCTGAGTTAGAAGCAGAGGCCATTGAGGCAGGGGCCACGGCTTGGGGCGAGATATGCTCCTTAGTAATGGATACCAGTGCTGCCTTGGCCAGTCTGGAGCTATCAAAATACCCTTCGGTTGTTCTGCTTTAATCTTCAGTAACACCTTGGTCATTAATGGTAGAGGTGGGAATGCATAGATTGTCAGAGAATTCCAGCTGAAGGAGAGAGCATCCATTCTCCAGGCTTGAGGATGGTGTGTCCTCGAAGAGAACTTCTTCAGATGATGACTGAGGTGAGAGGCAGAGAGATCTATGTCCGGCCTTCCCCATGCAGGAGTTATTTGTGAAAAAATGTCTGGATGTAGCATCCATTCGTGCGGGTCCAAAATGTTTCTGCTTAGACTGTCCGCCAGAACATTGTCCTTGCCTGGAACGAACTGTATGTTCAGTTTCAGGGACTTTTCCCAAAGAGTCATTGTTAGTCTGCAGAGGGGGTAAGAATGACTGCCTCCCTGTTTATGTACCACATGACAGTGGTGTTGTCTGTCTTTATTAGCAGATGACCTTGCTGAAGAAATTTTCCGAAGGCCTCGATTGCATGAATCACTGCCAACATCTCTTTTTGATTTATGTGCAGATGCATTTCCCGGGGAGCCCATTGCTCTTGAATGAATCTGCCCTCCATGTGCGCCCCCCATCCATGATCTGAGGCGTCTGTTGTAATGGTTTGACTTGCTTGAGGTTTGTTGAAAGACATGCCTTTGTTTAATTGACTTGCTTGAGCCCACCACAAAAATTCCTTTTGAAGACATGGAATGAGTGGTATAATTTCTTCTAAGTTGTGGCTGTGGTGAGACCATAAACTTTTTAGGTACTATTGTAGTTTTCTCATGTGTAGTCTTGCCAGTGGAATCAGAAGAATGCAAGCTGCCATGAAACCCAGGGCCTGCAGGATTTTCCTTGCAGTTATCTGGGTGAGCTTTGCTAGGCTTTTGAAGTAATCTGGTAATTGTTCTTGTTTTTCTTTTGTGAGGAAAGCCATTTGTGAGTTTGAGTCCAGTTTGGCTCCTAGAAAATTTATTTGTTGGGATGGCAGTAGTCTTGATTTTTGAATGTTGACTGTGTATCCCAAAGCCTGTAGTAAGTGAATGACATAGTCCAAGTTTCTTATCAAGGCTTGTTTGCTGTCCGCTTGTATAAGGCAGTTGTCCAGGTAAGGGTATATTTGTATCCCCTGGAGTCTGCAATGTGCAACTACTGATGCCAGGCATTTCGTGAATACTCTGGGCGCAGTAGATAAGCCAAACGGCAATGCTGAGAATTGATAATGCTCTGACCCTGCAAGAAATCTGAGGTATCTTCTGCAACTGTGTCTGATTGGGACATGCAGGTATGCCTCCTTGAGGTCCAGAGTAACCAGCCAAGACCCCTTGCCCAGCATGGGAAGAAGTTGCTGTAACATCAGCATTTTGAATTTTGGCACAATGAGAAAAGTGTTTTGAGCGGACAAGTCCAGTATAGGTCTCCATTGCTTTTCTTTTCTTGGAACAAGGAACAGTCTTGAGTAGAATCCCTGGCCTTGTTCCTGAGAAGGAACCTTTTCTATTGCTTTGATTTGTAACAGGTTTGAAACTTGCATGAGTGCCTCTGCCCTTTGATTTTGTGGCAGGTTTGGCATGCCTTGTCTTGTTGGTAAGGTATGGAAGTGGAACCTGTAACCTTTGTCTATTATGTCCAGAATCCATTTGCCCTTTGTTAAAACGTGCCAATTCTTTGAAAATAAGGATAATTTTCCGCCTAAAGGTGCTTCTCTTTGAGCCTTGGTCGGCGGTGTCATAGTCAAGTCATTGTGATTGTCCCTGTGGAGCAGTAGAAGTCCCTGCGCCACTTCTCTGATTAGTTGGTTGCCATTGGCGGCCCCTGTAGGAGCCTCGGTATTGCCCTCTACCTCGAGCACGCCTGTGTTTTCCCCTTTGGAACTTGTCAGTGTCTGGAAAGGACCAATTCTTTGAAGGTCAATTCCTGCTGAACCTCGGTGGCTGAACCTGGAGGAAGTCTTTGACTGTTTGTACTGATTTAGCCTTTTCCTCAATAGATTTCAACACATCCTGTGCATTAGTACCAAATAGCTTCTGTTTTTCCAGAGGTGCATCTAGGAGCTTTACTTTAACATGATCTGGCAATGCCTGTTCTTTCAACCAAGCATGTCTACGTATGACGGCCCCTGTCATAGCTGCCCTACATGAAGCTTCCAATGCATCATAACCACACTGAAGAAAATGATTGCTAACCTGCTGAGTATTATGAACCAAATCCTGCAAGGCCTTTCTATCTAAAGGCTCAGGAGAGGCTAACTTTTTCTGCAAATCATCCATCAAGAAATCCTGATACTGTAACATATGAAAAAGACAGTTAAGTGCCCTCATGGCAAGGGTGGTTGAGGTATAAACTTTTTTGCCCCATCTCTCCAAGGACCTAGATTCCCTGTCGGCGGGCAAAGGGTTTTTGGCCGTGGAGGTGGCCACTCCTTTGGGCCCCTGAGAAATAGTTTCTAGATCCACAGAGTGGGTCTTAAAGAGATGCTTATGAGTTTCAGGAACCCTGTAATATCTGTCTGGCTTGACAGGACCAGGAGGGAGAGAATCAGGGGAAGCACTGGAGTCTGACTACACATCATCCAATACATCTAACACTGGTGGAATAGCTAAAGGCCTGTGCTGGGGTAACTTAAGGAAAGTACGTAGCCTTTTCCTGGAGTCAGAGAAATCCTGGCCCTGCCACTGAAAATGCTCTCTCATGGAATGGAGAATTCCCCCGAAAGAAATATCCTCTGGAGGAGAGGCAGAGGGAATGGATTCATCAGCATCAGAATCCTCGTAGGCCTGGAAGGATTCTTCCTGGGAATCTGAATGGTCTGAGTCCCCAGAGGCTTCATTTGAGGAAAGGGTATCTGTCTGCTCAACCCTAGGCCTTTTATCTGCAGGCGGTTGAGAACCTCTGTCTGGATGTGCCTGAGAGCCTCTGATTAAAGAAATTAGATCTGCAGCTAAAGTCATGATCTGTTTATCAGAAGTGGAACCCTGGGAAAAAGATTTAGGAGGGTGAGCCTTAGCCTGGCTGGCAGCCTTAGCACGGTGTAGGCCTTGATGGACATAGAGACCGGAGGCCTAGCTGCCCCACGTGCTGGAGTAACTTTATCCACCGGTATGGTGTCAGGTAAATCCTGGGCTTCGGTATCAGGAGGAAAAACAACAACCGGCACCGGAGTAACCTCCGGGACCGAAGTGTGCGGTAAAGCGGTGTCGTCGGTCTGGAGTGGTTGAATTACCACCTCCGAAGAGACCGATGTGCTCGCGGAAGGCTTTGGCGTGGCGTCGGTGGAAGTCGCGGGCTGAGAATGTCGGTCCCGGTCCTTCCGTTTTTTGGAAATATGTGCTGTCGGTTGTTCCAACGGCATGATATAGGAGAAATTTTCCCCAAAAAAGTCTTCAGCAAATTCTGCCCGGCGCCTGAGTGTGTGCTTATTGAAGCAAGCACAGGCAGCACAGGACGAGACGTTGTGGTCTGGGCCCAGGCAGGGAAAGCAGTAAGAATGGAAGTCCTTATGAGGTATTTGTTTACCACAAGACAAACAATTATTAACTTTTGCAGTTTTATCTGACATCGGCTGAGGCAAGAAAAGGTTCCCCAACGGGGTACTTAGCTTTTTGATGACTTCGGTAACTGAAAACACAGGAGCTGGCCGACCAGCACTTGCGAACTGCTTCTGCTTCGGGCACTGCATGGCAAGAAAGACTGAAGAAGATGGCGTCAGCTGATGCTTTTATACCCCAGCCGCTCTGACGTCAGGGAAGAGGCAACATCAGCCGACGCCGGACCCAGACTTTGGAATCCGGCCGACTGAGGGGCTGCCTGAGGCAGGACAACCCATATGTCAGGACAGCAGTTGCATTCTTGAAGGACATCTGGAAACAAGAGATGTACCCTTAGTCTATAAGAAAATGAGCTAAGAGAAGAATTGCTTGATTTAATAGACAAACAGATATATCAAAATCAAGGAAAGAAATAAGACTGCAGAAGGTTAATAAAACCCAAAAATTCAGACGTTTGATGAAACAAATGAACACAGTAATTAGGACTGTTCATAGAGACCCATGTGATATAACAGAAGTAAACAGGATATATTACTGTTGTTGTCATTCGGCTTTTCCCGGTTAGGGGTCGCCACAGCAGAACTCCAGTCTGCTAATGATTGGCAGTAGATTTTGACGAATGCCGAGGTGCCAGCTCGACTTTCAACCTTCAACGAAGGCATGCCCATTTACGTATGTCTTTCGAACGCCAACCCAACCGTGGGGAGGACATGCAGACACCACACAGACGGCACTCCCCGCACTCCATACAGCTAAATTAATAACTGATAAAGTTCTACCACAACAACACTTGGTAGTGTGGGAAAGGAAGGGGAGAAAGTGAATACTATCATGGAAATATCGATTAGAGAAAACTATAAAGCAGTTAAGACAAGAAGCGTCACTGTTAGAAGATTACAGAAAAGGGAATAGATCAACAACAATGCTAAGAAAAACAGATGTGATAAAAGCAATGCACAGTATTAGAACAGAACAGGACCTATCATGCACTATTGTAAATAACGATACATTTTGAAGAAGTATCTATGAAGATCCTGTGGAACATAAAGATGCTAAATGGATAGAAGTTAAAGAAAGAATAAGAGGTTCAAAGACAGAGGATATGAAATGGGATGCAGTAACAGCCAAAGAGATTGAAACAAAGTTAAGAAAATAATCTAACTGGAAAACCCCAGGCCTAGATGCAGTACCTAATTTTTGGCTGAAAGTATTAACATCTTTGCACCAAGATTAAGCCATGACTAAGAACTATTTATATGCACACCCTGAACAGATACCAACCTTGTTAACAACAGGAAAAAAAATGTTCCTAGTCAGGAGTGAACCTGGCAAGCAACCCTAAAAATTACAGACCAATAACTTGCCTTCCAACGATGTATAAACTATATATGGGAATTGATGCTGACAGAGTCTATGGTCATTTAGAAGAAAACTCAATTATGGCAGTAGAACAAAAGGGCAATAAAAGAAAGTCATATGGAGCAAAAGATCACTTGCTGTTAAAGTCAGAGTGGAGAACTGTAAAAAGGGGAAGAATCTAAGCATGGCATGGACTGACTACAAAAAGTATTTGATAGTATTCCACACATTCATGGAGAAGAGTGTGCTTAAAAATGTATGAGATACACCTTACACTGATCGACTACATTACAGTGACCATGAAACAGTGGTAGACCACTTTGTAATTAAGGCACGATAAAGGACAAATCATTATCCCAGGGATAAAAATTCAAAGGGGGATATTCCAGGGTGACACACTGTCACCGCTGCTATTCTCCCTTGCCCTTAACCCATTAAGCTGTCTATTTAACAGCTTAGGCCCTGGCTATAATGTGGTCCCTAGAAAACAACGACGTGTAAAGACTTATCTTCTCTTTGTTGATGATTTAAAACTGTATAGCTCATCAGATGAGGAACTGAAAGCACAATTGCAAGTTGTCAAAACTTTTTTCAGATGATATAAGAATGTCATTTGGTCTTGATAAATGTGCAAATGCAACCTTTAAAGCAGGAAACAGTCAGTTTGGGACAAGAATGTGATATAAAAGAACTTGAGCAAGAGGGAGCGTATAAATACTTGGGAATTGATGAAGGGTCAACAATAAAACACGAACAAATGTGAATAAAACTTAAGGGATATTTCAGAAGACAAATTAATCCTGAAAACAGCACTGACATCTAGGAACAAAATTCAAGCTATAAACCAATTTGCTCTTCCTGTCCTAACTTACAGTTTTGGACTGAATGACTGGCCTCAAAAAGTGTTGGATAGATTAGACAGTAAAAACAAGAAGGATGCTTCATGCTCACCAAATGATTTATAAAAATCAGTGCAAACCATGATTATATATTCCTCATTCTGAAGGAGGATGTGCCTCCTTGAAATTGATTATATGCACAGATCTGCAATCGTGGGACTCCACACATCTGCTGACCTCATAAGACCCAAATATAGTGAAAGTTTTGAAACATGAGGAGAATAAATCTAAGATGACTTCTCTGCTTAATTTAGCAGAAGCATATCGGCGTCAAGCAACTGAATGTGCCAAAAAGAAAGACTATAAAGTGAAGGACCAGATGAGAAGGCAAGAAATGTGGAAAAAGCATAACTATTGTTGCGAGTATAGAAAACTTCTGGAAGAACCTCATGTTGATCAGGAACGAACACAAGAATGGTTAAGAAGTGAATTCAAACCAAGAGATGAAAGGCAAATATTGGCAGCCCAAGATAGTGGGCTATGTACTCGATGGTTTACAAAGTCCACTGAACATGTGGGAGAAACAGACAAAAGTAGGTTTTGTAAAACTGAATTGGAAACAGTTGCACACCTTGTTGCAGGTTGTGACATACTAATAGCAGGATGACTGTACACTGAAAGGCATAATTATGAGGCAAGATTGTTGCACTGGGGATTGTGCAAACATTATGGTACTGAAGGGGCTGAAAAACACTGGAAACATGAGCCACAAAGCATCATAGAAAATTAAGTTTATAACACATGGGACCACCCATTAACAGCAGTTCAAAAGATAGATGCTAGAAAACCAGATGTACTGGTTCAAGAAAAGAATACAACAGTAGCATTGATCACTAAAAATCGCCACACCCACTGACTACACTGCCTTGCATACAGAAAGAGACAAAGTCATAAAATATCAGGATCTGCAGGCAGAAACAAGAGCAATGAGGAAGATACAAACAGTTCCAATAGTAGTAGGAGCAACGGGTCTTATAAAAAAGAATCGACAATCGTATTTAGATGCATTACCAATCCATGTAACTCTGTACGAATTGCAGGAGGCGTCATTACTGGTCACACTACGGGTGCTCCAAAGAGCACTTTTGGCTGACAGATTGAAACAATACTAATTTCATTAACGCAAGTCATACTTTGACTTAGGAATGGGGTCCACTCCTGTCATGGAATTAGAAACCCAAAAGACTTAGACAAATTAAAAATAGGTATACCACATATACACATATTACATACACAAACACAAATGCCTCTGTTGATTGAAATGCTGCAAGACCAGATTACAAATGATCTACCAGAGAACATCACTCAAAATACCAAAAGCCAAAAAAAAAACAAACTCAACATATTCAAAAAGAAAACAACCAGGTAACACTTTCAATCCTTCAAACCTATCACTAACTTCAGACAAACTGTATATATAGTGACAATATTACAGAAAGGGTTTTTCCAAGGTAAAGTGTATGGATGGTGTTAGGGGCATATTAGGGTTAGCATGTAGTAGTAAGGTGCAAGTGGGTGCAACCCCCCCCCAAGTACCTTATTACTGCATGCTTACCTTAACCCCAAACTGACATGACTTGAGAAAACCCCTTTCTGTATCACTATCGTTACACAAGACAGCTCGGACATGCATCTCAAACAGAAAGACACATGCACAACACTAAATCTAGCACATTATTTAACCTTAACGCTAACCCTAATCCACAAAAACTCACACATGCACTCTCGGAATCTCTAACCCCTTACCTAGATCTTACTCTAACCCTAAATCAC
This sequence comes from Protopterus annectens, assembly GCF_019279795.1. Classification (NCBI taxonomy): domain Eukaryota; kingdom Metazoa; phylum Chordata; order Ceratodontiformes; family Protopteridae; genus Protopterus; species Protopterus annectens. The sequence goes on along the minus strand of NC_056741.1, from coordinate 901,607,485 downwards.
ATACCAAACTCCTTACCCTAATGTTGAAATTTTGAAGCAACCACAAGTTTCGGCAATAAAAAACAATACACAAACTTACCACCACACATGGAAACATCTCTATGACATATTCCAATACTGTCTAGCAAAGCATTCAATAGACTGCAAACTTCACCGAGGCACACCCACCACGCATTCAATAAAATGACAATTCAATAACAGAAAGGTAATCCACATTACACACACACACGATAAAAAAACAGATATGTAAAGATATGTGGGTGGGAATAAGAGCTGAAGTAGTCAATTCTCTGATTTTTCAGAATGTCATAGGTAGGTAACTAGGCTATCGGCCCTAGGGCCTATACAAGCCCAGCCAAAAAGGTACCCTGGCTTTTGCCACCCAAGAAAATTATTTTCCTGTGCCACTGTCGAGCAGAGCCACAAAAGTGATCCCCAGGGTGAATTTCCTATTTCCCATCCAATCATCAAGATTTTTCTTGAAGAGTGCTAATGAGGAAGCTTTGTTTGATATAGATAGGTAGTTTATTCCAGAGTATGGGAAGTCTCTGGGACAGGAATCTATCCCTCCAGCATGTTCTGTTTATTGTGGTGACAAGGTTTAGGTCCCTAGAGCGTGAAGCTCTGAGGGATTTGGAAGTGGAGCATGTCCAACAGCTCTGGGTTTGACATAGGTTTGTATGTTAGGCAGAGATCACCTATGAGTAGGGAATATGCGATGGAGTAAAGATGGAGGTTTTTGAGACTGTCTACATAGGGCATCTGTTTGAGGCCAGTAATCCTCTTTGTTAGGTATTTCTGCGGCCTTTCCAGTTGTTGTAGATGTTTTGTGAGGTACATACCAAAAGGGGCGTTGTACTCTATTAATGGGTCTAATGAGTGATGAGTAGAGGAGAACAATGACCTCTTTTTTTCTGGATGAGAAACCTTTTGTGATTAGGTGTGCCACGTAGAAGGATTTCCTGACTACTGTGGCGATGTGATCAAAGGAGATACTACTGTCCACCTGTGTCACAAGGTCTCTTATCACACTTTCGGTGTTAAGTATACTACCGCCTATGTTGTAGTTCATGGGTACAGAGTTTTTACCAAAGGGGATGACAATGCACTTTTTGGCAATGAGTTTGAAGCCATGGCTTTAACACCAGGCATCTGTCTCAATGAGGCCCTTTTGCAGGATGTCCACATTGTTAGGAGTTTCGATTATGGCTCCTAGTTTGCAGTCATCTGCAAACTTAGTTAGCCAAAGACCTTCTGTGTTAGCCTGTACTTCAGAGAAGTACATACCAAACAGAAGAGGACCCAGGACTGAACCCTGTGGTACTCCACTTGTCACTGGTCTGAAGTCGGATTTGGAGTCTGCTACTTTCATAGTGTGGGTTCTGACAGTGAGCCAGTTGGCAACCCATCCTGTGACATAGGGATTTATACCTAGTTTAGTGAGTTTATCTATAATTCCAGAGTGGGGGATGGTGTCGAAAGCCTTGGCAAGACCTAGATAGGCTGTGTGAACCACCTTACCCTCATCTACGGCTTTGGTGACTGCTTCAAAGAAGTTTAAAAGGTTTAGGAGACACGATCTGCCTTTTACAAACCCAAACTGGGTGGGGTCCAGAGTTTGAAGACTACCAATGTCTGTTTATAAGTTCCATGGTAAGTTCCATGATGATACCTTCCATGGCCTTGCAGACCAGGCTAATGGGGCGGTAGTTCCCGGGATCCGTGGTGGCTCCCCTTTTGTGGAGTGGGATAACCATCGCTGTGCACCATTCAGCGGGCACAAAGCCTGAGGTGAGGCTATGATTGAACATGGTACCTAGGTGGGGTGCCAGTTCATTCTGTCGTTTGTGCAGAACGCAGCCTGGGATGTTGTCTGGTACCGTGGATGCTTTGTTCTTGGCTTTGGAGTGTGTGGTTTTTACCTGTGCAGCCGTGATTACAGGAACTTTGCATTCTTCCGGTATAGAGATGGGCCCTTTAGAGGGTGAAATGGGGGTAAAGTTAGCACTGAACCTATCTGCCAGGATGTTGGCAATATCAGTTAGGTCTGTATATTTAGTGTCATTGTGCTGCAACCCACAGCAGATCTGAGTGTTGCTATTGAGATTCTTGACATAGCTATAGAATGCTTTGTGGCTGTCTTTAGAATCAGTGGTGATTTTGTTTTCGTAACTAGCTTTGAAGGATTTTATGAGGGATCGCAGCTTCTTACTGTGGCTGACCAGGGAGCTCCTCCACTCATGGGATTTTCCTCTCTTTTGCAACAGTTTCTTCCTTCTGTTGTACAGTTTGTTTAAGGTAGGGGACCACCAGATTGGCTTCCTTTTTCTGGAGGACAGAGTCTTGGTTCTGTTTGGGATAGCACGAGCGATGCACTCGTGTAAGTGCTTATAAAGTGCAATTGTGTAGAATTCAGTAGTCGTAACTGTATTGTCCCCATCTGCATGGGTGTCATGAAGTTCACCACTTCTGTCTTAAGAAGCATGAAGTTGGCTTTGGAGAAACGTTTTACCGTGGTTTCCTTAATGGGGGCAGGATGTGGATATCTAGGGTGATTAGCTTACGGTCGGATCGGACCAATGAGGCATTTACTTCAGGTGTGGAACACCAGTCACTTTGCCCGAGTTTGCCTGATTATTTTGGTCTGGTTCTAATAAAATATGTTTTTTGCACAACTCAATGAGGACTGCAGTCACTAAACGACGACAGGCATTTGAATTTCATACTTGGCCTTCACAAGAAGCATACTAAAGTAAAGCCTGTTGTTCCTGCATTTATTTAAGCATATAAGGACAATATCTGCTCCTGAGTTTTGGCTCTTTGACCCAAATTACCTTTAGCTTTCTTCTTGAGAAAAGAAGTATGTAGCAGGGGGGTTGCAATGGGCTACACACTGTATTCTGACTGACAGTCATCTAGTTGCTGTTATACAACTGACTATAACAGGTGACATGAGTGTGTCAGTGCGTGCATGCATGCATGGGTACAGGGGGTTTGCAAAAGTCTGCAGTTTATGGTTCTGACAGCAGCAAGCTGAAATACTTTTGGCTATTAGTTAAAGTACTTATTCTTTCAACTGAAACACACGCAGCCATACAATTTGATGGAATTGGTGGGTAAGCAAGTGTGCGTGCATGGATATACAAGGCAGTTGCAATATGTTGTACTATATGGCTCTGAAGGCAGCAAGGTGAGACTCGCATGGGACAGTCTGCGGATGAAAGTGACTGATACAGCTATCATTTGTTTAAGTTAAAAAAAATAATTTTGGCTTTGCAATACTAATGAGTGTTTATATGAAATACAATACTTAACTGTTGCTACCATAAGTGTGAAAAAGTTGAAAGTACATTACTATGACCATTAATTTTATTTTTAACAATCAAACCATCCATGATGTACACTGTAAAAGAAACTACAACTGGTGGGTACAAGGGCTGTCTCTGAATGGAAGTGAATGATGCTGCCGTCTTTTGTTCAACTTATACAATCTGGATTTCAAGGTCTAATGTATATTTGTAAGACATTAGAATATTTTTAGACATCTCCACAAACCAAGAACCACAATGAAGGTAAGGAGCAAGCAACACCAGGAACAGAGAACCAGAATTTATTGAAAACCTTAGCGCTTTCTTCAGAGGTATTAAAAATTATTTTAATAGCTCTGAAGAAGTCTGTGGATATAACCTGACGAAAGCGCTAAGGTTTTCAATAAATTCTGGTTCTCTGTTCCTGGTCTGGTTCTCTGTTCCTGGTGTTGCTTGTGCCTTTACCTTCATTGTGATATTAGAATATTTCACTGTGTGTGAAACAAAGCTGAAATACTTTACTCAAATTTTTATCATCATCAAAACACATCATTAGGTATGCAGAGTGAACAAATCTGGAATTAACTGCATGGTATGAAGGCTAATGGTGAATACACAACAATGACCCTGCTGTCATTTGTTCAAGTTAGGCAGTCATTAATCTGGCTTTGCAGAATTAATGTGCATTTGTGTAAAGCCAGATGGAATACTTAATCATGACTATTTTTAACAAGACATCTGGGGTGCCCATGATGTTTAAATAAAGTGGCTGGAGCTAATGGGTAGAGGGCTGTATGTGATCAAAATGACTCTGTACAGGAGGGGATACAGTTTGATTAAAATTAACAAGTTGGCTACAACTGTTTTCACTTTCCAGAACAATCAGACATGAGAATTGCACACAACGGAGATGGTCTGAGCAGGGTGTGTATAACAGCAAATGATCATCGACACAATGGCACACAGCAAGTAGCACTATCATTTCAGTGTCTGGTTCTGTGTAATTCCTTCTTGCAGAGACTGCACATATTCCCTATAGCACCAGGATTTCGTCTAGGTACTCTGAGTTCCCTCCCAAGATCCTCAGCTGCATAATGTATGGATGTGGCCACTTGCACTTTCACTTTCATATCCCAATGTAATGCCAGAAAAGTACACAAGAGGTGTGGAGTTAGTTACCATTCCAAATTAAGATTTACATATCCTTGCAAACAGTCTTCTCAGTTTGAGAAAAAATAGTTGTGTAAAATCTTACCATAACCACAGATGTCCTTCTCTTCCATGTTGCAGTATTCATAACCTTTGGTTTATCCTCTGCTTAGCTACCCAAACGTCTGTCCAGTATACAAAAGCTTTAGTCACTGCAAGGTACATGGGATATCTGAAGTTGGCCTTAGGGTGCATGGGCCATAAAAGTGACATCTGCACGTACCTTTCCAAAGAACTGAATGCCCTAGTCGGACCCCAGTCCCATATATATATAGGGGGTAAGGGAGAGGGACACATTACTGCAACATGGAAGAGAAGGACATCTATGGTTAAGGTAAGATTTTACACAACTATTCTGTGTCCTTTTATTCCCATGCTGCAGTATTCATAATCTTTGGGTGAGTGCCCAAGCTCAAAGGGAAGAGGAGGATGGTGGTATGGAACTATCAAACAACCTATGCAGGACTGCCTTAACAAACCCTGCTCTTGACCTGGAAACATGGTCCAGTCTGTAGTGTTTGGTGAAGGCATGGACAGATGTCCAGGTAGCTGCCTCTAGAATGGAGGCAGTGTCCAGATCTTTCAAGAAAGCTCTAGATAAGTACACTGCTCTAATGAAGTGGGCTTTAATTTTTGAGGCTGCATGTTTGCCAAGGGAGGTGTAACAAAAGGAGATGGCCCTGGAAATCCAGGCAGAAATAGTGTGTTTTGTTACTACTTTTCCCAAAGCTCTGGGGTGAAAGACAAACAACTGCAATGATCTCCTAAGGGACTTGGTCTTGTCAAGGCAGAATCTTAGTCTTTGAACATTAAGGGAATGCAGAGGACTCTCGCAATGACATCATGGAGATGTGGAAAAAAGGTCAGGAGGTGAATACATTGGTTTAGGGACAGCTCACTGACCACCTTAGGCATGAAGAACAGTTTGGTCCTTAGGGTCACTCTATCCTTGTGGAAGATGAGGAAGGGTATTGGTGGCTATGAGGGCCTGGAGCTCTGACAATCTCCTGGCTGATATCGGGGCCACGTGTGCAATATCTGAGAAAGACTTTTGATGCTGGTTCAAAAGAAGCAACAGAGACCTTCTCAAAAATGTAGTGCAGGTGCCATGAGGGTGGAACTGGCTTCCTGGGGGGCTTGATGTGCAGTACTTCCTTAAGGAATAACTTCACTGGAATTCGGGAGGCAAGAAAAGGGTCAACAAGTTGACAAGCCGAAAATAGCAGTTAGGTGGGGCTTAACAGAAGAATATGTCAGCTCTGCTTGCAACAATTCACACAGGTAGGACAGCACTAAAGGGACATCTCCTTGAAATGGGTCTAGCTGTCTTTGAAAACACCAGATGGAGAACCTTTTCGATTTGGACAAATAAAGATCTCCTAGTACTGGGTTTCTTGGTCTCGTGCAGGACAAAAAGCACCTCTTCGGTGTAAAGGTGTCTGAAAAGACTCAAAACACTATCGCTCACAAGGTTAGGTTCAGAGATTCCAAGTGGGGATGGATTAGGGATCCCCTGTCTTGTGTGAGAAGTTCTACCCTGTGAGGTAGCTTGTGATGATTGCCCCTGGCTAAATGCAGGAGAAGGAGGAACCAATGTGTCTTGGCCAAAATGGAGTCACCAACAATATTTTTGGTCTGTCCTGCTGAATTTTCAACAGGACATTTTGCAGGAGTGGAAAGGGGGGATGCATAGAGAAACATCCCCTTCCATGAGAGAAAAAACATCCATTGCCCTCAATGGGGGGCAGGGTGCCCTGATACAAAAGAGCAGAAGTTCTCTGTTCAGAGGGGTGGCAAACGGATCTAGTTCTGGAGTACCCCATTTGTGGACCATGTTCAAGAATACATCCCTCTAACACTCATTCATGGGACTGTGACATAGACCTACTCAAGGTAGTCTGCCTGAGTGTCCTGAGCTGAGGGAATATAGACTGCCTGCAGGGTGACTCCATATTAGGCCACCAATTCCCAGGCTTGGACTGCAAGTCTGCAAAGCAAGTAAGATTTTGTTCCCCCCTATTTGTTCACATATCAGAGAACTGTAGTGCTCTCTGTGAACAATTTCAGGGGGCCTTGCTTCAGAATGTGTTGGAAGGCCCTTAGAGCAAGGATGATGGCCCTCATTTCTCTGATGTTTATGTGCTCCTGCTTGAAGGGGCCTGTCCATGTGCCTTGCACCTTCAAGCTACCCATAGCAGCTCCCAACCCAGGTCTGAAGCATCTGTGTGCATCTCAGACTGGGGTGATGGGCTATAACGGAAGTCCTGGGTTGAGAGAAACTTGATACAACCACCAAAGGATCTCCTTCCTTAGGCATGGCAGGAAGGGAATGTTGTGGTCCAAGGGGTGAGAGTGTTGGGTCCATGTGGACCTTAGGTACCACTGAAGTTTTCTCATGTGAAGTCTTGCCAGTGGCAACATGGGTATAGTGGAGGCCATATGTCTTAGGAGTCAGATACTGTGTCACTGTAATAGCAGTGGCATGGAGGACAGACCGCAGGTATTGCTTCAGACTTTCAAACTTTTGGGGTGGAAGGAATGCCCTAGTAACATCTGTCCTTATTCTGCACCCCAGGAAAACTTGATCCTGGGAGGGGTTTTGTTTGGACTTGGGGAAATTGATGTTGAACCCCAGGGACTGCAGGACAGAGACGACTTTTTGGAAATGGATGTGTAGGGAAGTGGAACAGCCTGCCTGGATCAGGAGGTCGTCCAGGTATGGAAAATTTGAATCCCTTGGATCCTGCAATAGGCTACCACTACAGCCAGACACTTGGTGAATACCATTGGAGCAGCAGATAGTCCAAATGGCAAGGCAGAGAACTGAAAATCCTAGGAACCCACAGAGAATTGTAAATACTCCCTGTAGATGGGCCTAATGGGGATATGCAGATATGCATATCTGATGTCCGAGGTGGCCAGAACTGCCTGAGGCATTAGTAGGAGGAAAAAAAAAAAAAGAGCCTGGAGAGTAAGCATGTGAAAAGTGTGTACTTGTAGAAAAAGGTTGAGGTGGGAGAGATCCAGGATGGGTCTCCATGACACATCTTTTCCTTAGGGCTAGGAAAAGGCTGGAGTAAAAGCCCTTTCCTTTTTCTGACAGAGGGACAGGTTGGATAGTTCCTTGAGAGGGGAAGCCGTCTAAGACTGCCTGTAAAAGGGGTAGCTGGCCCTTCGGTGGCTGTGGTGTGCCTCTTAAGGAGGAAGGAATGACCCAAGTCATGAAGTAACCCTTTTCTATAATAGACAAGACCCACTTGTCTGAGGTAATGCTCTGCCAGACGGTTAGACAGTGAGAGTGTCTTTGGGATAGAGGAATGGAATTGGAAGGGAGTGAAGGATAAAGCAGGTAGTCACAGACTACCTGTCTTGCCCTAAAACTGAGGTTTCTGAACTGTAGTCTACGCAGGCCTGGAAGGAGGCTGCTGCTTTTTTTTGCTCCTAGAATGAGGTGTAGGAGCAGAATGTTTCCTGATGAACTTTGTCTTGGTGGGATAATTCCTACATGATTTAGAGATTGGCGACACAAACAAAGGTTTTAAATCTTGTAATTCCTTCCCCTTTTGCTTAACAGTTTTAAAAACCTCTGCCACTTTAGCCCCAAAAAGGGCAGAATTGTCCAGGGGTGCATCCAGAAGTTTAGCCCTGACATCATCAGGTAGGGGGCTGGAGTATCAGCCATGAATACCCTTCTAAGCACTGAGGAAGAAGCTGCAGATCTGGCCAAGGCCTCTGCAGCATCATAGCTGCATCTGATAAAGTGTCTTGTCACTTGAGACAAGGAGATGATGCTAGATATTTGGGCCTTAGAAGGCAAGTCTGAGAAATGAGTCAAAAGTTTAGAAGCCTGTGTCAAAAGGGCCATGGCATACTATGACGTGTGTGTCTGGTAGCTGACCACCCTAAAAGCCAAAGTGGCAGAGGTGCATATTTTTTTGCCAATGTGCTTCATGGTCTTATCATCCTCATCAGTGGGAAGGACAGAGGTGGAGGGAAGTAATCGTGAAGGTTTGCCTGCAGAGACAAAAACAGTGCTAGGGTCTGCAACAGGGCATTTAATCAGACATTTGGCCCTTCTGGGACCTTATAAAACCAGTCAAGCCTTCTAGGGGCTGGTGGTTGGGAATCAGAGTTTTGACAGCCTGTACTGAAGGGATCCAAAAAGGCTGGCAATACTGCAGGGACGGCAGAAAGTGAAAGGGTGTCCATTTGTAAGAGTTCATAATACCTCTTTTGAACCTCGGACATTTCAGTGGAATCCCATTTAAAAAATTCTCTCATTTTAGAGATGGTTTCACCAAAGGTGAGATCATCTCCTGTAGAGTCAGCCTTAGCAGAGTCCTTCTCAGGGGAGGCATCTCCAAGAGGGAAGACATCCAAGAGGCATAGGAAAGGAAGTACTTTGAAGAGGACTCTGAAGAGTCCTCAGCTTCAAGAGAATGAGACTTCAGACTGAGGCCTAGGACTGACAACTGGAGGGGCAGCCAGAGGGGAAGCAGGCACAGGATGACTAAGGGCCATGAAGGCACTAAAGCTTTGAGAGAAAGCTTTCTAATCAGCCAGGTTTTCTGAAGGAAGAGAGATATGTTTTGTCTTTAGTTTCCTTTTTAAGGAAGCAGTAGGCTTAAAGGGTGCAGGGCTTAAGGAGAGCCTAGTTCAAAACTGTTCTAAAGGAGTGGAAAGAGTGGTCTGGATGTCCGTTGTGAGCATCGGATCCCCCTTGTCGTTGGTGCTGGGTCTGCAAAACCTCCATGGATGAACTTTCAGCCCTAGGTTTTCCAGTCTCTGAAAAGGTACCAGCGATACCTAACTCAGCTGGTTCCGTACGTTCCTGCAGGCGAACACTGGCCACAGTGGGAACCATCGGGTGAAGGAGATACAGCAGTAGGTTTAGGCCTGAAAACTTTGGCCTTCTTTTTTGGTGGCTTGACGGGCTGACGGGACAGTCCTTCCATTGCCGAAGCCAGACATTTAAAACACTAGTTTTCTAAGTAGATGTTTACGGCTGTGTAAAGTCTTGGGAACAAAGGCCTGACAAATCACGCAGATTTTATGGTCGTGGTTGGGCCCTAGTCAGAAAAGGCAAAAGTCGTGGGAGTCTTTATGGGGGATCTGACGTCCAGATCTACACTTTCCTTTCCTAGATGACACAGACCTAAGCAGGCATGCAGTGACCAAAAAGAGAAGAAAACATCACTGACAGGGTACTTATCTTAAATTCAAATATCCAATGGCAGAAAGAGCTGACGTTCGACTGGCAGCAAAGAAGTTCTGGAGAATGGTACGTGCAGATGTCACTTTTACAGCCCACGCACCCTACGGCCAATGTCAGACATCCCATGTACCTTGCAGTGACTAAACATTTGCATACTGGCCAGACATTGGGTAGCTAAGTACAGGATAACCCAAAGGTTATGAATACTGCAGAATGGGAATAGAAGGATATCTACTATTTTGTTAGTTTTGAACATTAAGCTTTAGACAATTTATCTTTCCTTGAAAGGAAATTAATTTCTTTCCTTACAGGAGAGGAGCACTGGGGATGTGCAAAGAGGACCAGTGTGCAACACAGAGGTCCTAGGAGTCCTTTGTCTAGGGCTCTCCATTATTAATGACCTGCTATAATACAGCCCAACTCCATTTCCATTAGCTCCATCCATTCAGCTGTTTTCTGTAGTCCCCTCCTCCCCGGCTGTGAAGTTAAAAGCCACCACTGACATCGACGCACACACAAATATCACTTAGTAGCAATATTATACCACAAGTCACTATACCACTTTGAAGTAGCCAGTCCCACAAAGGTATACTCAACAAAGCTCATATTCTGCAGACTGCCTTTAGAAATTTACTTCTCCTTTGACTTTGGGTGTGAGCTGCATGGTGCCCTGGTTTTAACTCAGTAACACTGCTATCTACCTAAACCATTCACAGAAAACAGCCTCCTTTCTGATTAACTTGGAACACTGCACACAAGCATGTATTAAGTATGCTACAACAACAGTCTTAAGCACACACACAATCCTATCCATTCTCTAACTCACCCTCTCATATCTGTAGAATGAAGTCATTTAATCCCATGTTTCCTACATTTGCCAGGTCTCAAATAATTAGATACAAGCACCTCCTGGCACAACACACTTGCTGGGGTTTAGTATTTAAGTACTGTGGTAAGCTGCTTGGTGTTCTGGCGCTGGTAATGTTAAGTATATTAATGCCCTAAGCCATTTACATCTAACAATCCCCTTTTAGTCTAACTTGAAATAAAGGGCACAGACAGAATTATGCTATACCAAAAGCCTAATGCGTGCATACATAGAAACACACACAAAGTCTTAGTAACTCTTTTAACTGTTCAATCAGCCTAAAGAGACAACAGCTTGCAGTAAAATACCAGCCTGGGTTACAATTACTGACTTCAACCTTGTGCATAAAACCCTTGCTAGGCCCCCAAGCCATCAGATGAAATTACCTTTTAGCACAATAGTACATGAAAGAGAAAGTACAGTTGTGTACACTTACCATAAATGTAGATGTTGGAGTGCATTAACTGTTGCAGTCATCACATTTGGGTTATCGAACTGCAGGTAGCCCTCTGCTGGCCTGAATACCAGAGTCTTCATATTTCTGTGCCGGATGCTGTCACCTCTTTCATGACGTCAGGTCGTCAGGGATATAAAACATGCAGCAGATGCCATTACATCAGCTTTTCTTGCCCCATATGTCAGATGCCCCCACAACAGGAAGCAATTATATGGTATGGAACACCCACAGCAAAAAGCAAATACACAATATATATCAAACAAGGAGGAAAGGTAAAAGTCAAAAGACGTCAGGGGGCTGGAAGGAGGTTAACTAGGACTGCAGCAGTGAATACACTCGAACATCTACATTTATGGTAAGTGTATAGAACTGTACTATGTTCTACGTGTTTCACTGTTGCAGTAATCACATTTGGGTTGATTCCCAAAGCTAAGGAAGGGTGAAGGTAGTTAAAGAGCATTAGGGCAAGCAATAAGGCCCCGTAAAACTGCAGTGGCAAATCCAGCTCTGGATTTAGAAAAGATAGGCAGGTGGTAATGCTTGGTGAAGATATGTACAGAGCTCCAGGTTGCAGCTTCCAGGATGTCCCTGGTAGGGACTCCTCTGAGAAATGCAGCAGAGGTAGAGGCAGCCCCGGTGGAATGTGTTCTTATCCCATGTGAGTTAGGTTTTCTATGGTGTTTGTAGCAGAAATGGATGCAACGTGCTAGCCATTTGGAAATGGTTTGCTTTGAAATGGCGTTCCCCTCTGGCCCTGCAGCAAAGCTAACTAGCAGCTGGTCAGATTTTCTGAGAGGCTTAGTCCTGTCCAAACAGAATCTAAGCTGTGTACGTCCAGAGAATTCAGTATCCTTTTACCCTTTACTCTGAGGATTAGGGAAAAAAGTAGGCAAATGAATGAGGTCTATATTAGCTAACCGAACGCTTACGTAATCGAATCTCACGTCACCAAACTATATTAAATGAACCGTCATTAACTTGAACAGCTATAACAAAAATGTTGAAATCGAAATGTTTTAGTTGGCCAAACACGTACTGTTTACATTTGCATATCTACGTAATACTGCATACCTGAAAATATAATGTATATTTACTAATCAAAGACATAAAGGTGACATAATATACAACGTATATTATATTTAGTTATATATAACATTGTATAAGATATAAAGTACAGTTCATGCCTTTATTACATTAATTTATGAGATAAGACCAGTATAAATGTTTGAGAGACGTGCTTATGAGTGTTTTGCACATGCGCTAAACTGCAACATAGCTAACGAAACACTGCATACACCCGGAGTCCTGGGAGATATCTATGACACGGTAAAATCACAGAAAGGCAGGGGCATGCTAAATATCGATGGCTATCTGTTTAACCCAGAAAGGAGAAACACTATTGGTGTTGTAAACAAAGTTAAAGACAAGTGTAAAGGTCGGGTAATTACTGGAAAATACACTGAAGGAGAAGTCCTGTTAAAATCTACGGGCCATCACCACCCCCCAGATGTTACTGAAGTTGAGAAATATATAGCCTGTAACAATCTAAAGCAGAGTGCCAGTGTGTGTAGGGACACCCCCTCATTAGTGGTTGACGACGTAATAGCAAGCACGTCTGTTGAATCATTATCATCCTTGCCATCAAGTAGATCCATGTTACAACAGGTCAATAGGGTGAGACATAAGAATATCAAAAGTTATACAAAACTGTGTACAACCTTAGATAGCGTTGATCCTAGTAGCTGCAACCTCAAAGAAGCCACTTTTCTGCAGAAACAAAAATGTGATGTCCATAATCTGCATGTCTTGGTGTTTTCTACCCTTGAGAATCTACGACATTTGAGTGCATCTAGAATGTGGTTAATGAATGGAGTATTCCTTACTAAAGCGTGTTTATGTAGACAGCTATACAGCATACATGCTTTAGTGACGGTAGGAGACAACACTAAATGTTTTCCACTGTTTTGTCTGATGTCTAAAAAGTGTTTTAAGTCATATAACTTCATGTGGGATTGTCTGTTTGAGCTCTTAAACGATGCTAAGTTACATGTTAGTGTACAATTAATTCTATCAGATTTTGAGCTTGCGGCTATTAAAAGCATTAAATATAACTTCACTAACATTAACAATAAAGACGGTTTGTTCCACTTTGCCCAAACTATATGGCGTAAAGTGCAAGCATTAGGTTTAGCAACATTACACGGTAAATGCGTATCATTCTGGCTTAATGTAAAGAAATTAATAGTTCTTACATTTCTGAATGTAGATGAAGTTATTCCTGCTTTCCAGAATCTTTCAAAAGTGTTCCCTAATTTGGGTAAGGAGTTAGTACAGTATTTCTCTGATGTTTGTTCTCGGTCAACATCGTAAACAGCAGACCCGGCATACTAATGTGGACAGATTTCCACCAATGTTCTTCGTAGAGTTTTGGAATGTTTCGGATCTAAACAAGTTACGTTTACCCCGGACGCAGAATCATGTCGAGGGGTGGCAAAGAAGAATTCTCTACTGGGTAGAAGAATATGCGATATCCCTTGTGTGTCTGTATTGGTCAGGGAGCAAAACAAGGTGAATGAGACAAGGGTTAGGTTGTTGTCTGCAGTACCACCTTCGCCTAAAAAGAGAAAAACTATGGAGCACTGCAACAGGTTAGAAACTATTATAAAACATAAAACTACCTACACGCAAGATGACTTCCTACGATCTGTGGCTATGTTATTGAAGGTGTAGTGCAAAACCGTTATTTTTCAGATGGGTATGATTTCAAGTGTTGTACTTTACTGTGCAGACTAATTGGTCTATTGTAGGATTTCTTATGATGATTTGTGTTACGTTTCTCAATGTATAGTACATTTAGGGACTTATTAGTTTGTCACGCATTGTGTTGAGTAGTTAGGAAGGTATTAGTTTGTTACGTGCATAGTTTTCTTTCAGGCACTGGGTGCATCGGTGTTGGCCAAACAAAATGTTTCGACTACATGATTTTCGGCATTTTTAGCATTTCAGTTATGTACATTTTCATTGCATATAGTTCGGTGATGTGAGATTTGATTACATAAGCATTCAGTTAGCTAATCTAGACCCAAATGAATGGACTGGTTTAGAGCCATACTAGACACCACCTTAGGCATAAAGGATGGATTAGTCCTGAGGGAAACCCTGTCCGCATGGAAGATAATGAAGGGTTCCAGGGTGCCAAGAGGGCCTGCAGTTCAGACACTCTTCTAGATGAAGTGATGGCTAGAACTAAAGCTGTTTTCCAAGAAAGGAATTTCAACTCTGCTGTAGCAGCTGGTTCAAAGGGGGGAAGAGTGAGTTTTTCCAATACAAAGTTAAGGTCCCAGGCTGGAGTGGGAGCACTCCTTGGGGGGGGGGGGTCTTAAATTTTTGGCCGCTCTAAAGAATTGTTTTAGCAGGGGATGAGAGAAGAGGGGTGGCTTAGTATTACAATGTGCTGATATGGCAAAGGCATGAATCTTAATTGAAGACTAAGATAGACCCATGTGGAGCATTTCTGCTAAATAATCTAGAATATGAGGTACGCTGGGTACCGTTGTGCCCATCCCCTGAGCCTGGCTGCAGGAACAGTACCTTTTCCACTTTTCTGAAAAGGATTTTCAAGTACTAGGCCTCCTTGCCTCAAGAGCTACATCCAGCACCTGCTTACTGAGGGTTGCTGGAGGTGAACTCAGGGAATTAGCCAGGCTGCAAGGTTCGGGGTTTGAAGCTGAGGGTGCAGAATCTGACCCGCCTGCTGGGACAGCATGGAGGGGGTCTGAGGCAGGTGCCAAGGTTGAAGCACTGTCAGACTGTGCAAAAGGGGGTACCAGTGCTGGCGTGGCCAATCTGGTGCAATCAGTAATGTCCTTGGCTTGTCCTGTTTGAACTTTAGTAGAACCTTTGAGAGGAGAGGCAGAAGGGGAAAGGCATAAACTGAGAGGCTTTCCCAGGCAAAGGACAGGGCATCCACTTTCCAAGCTTGACTGTGGGGAGTTCTGGTGCAGAATTTGTTCAATTGGTAGTTCTGAGGAGAGGCAAACAGGTCTACCTCTGGTGTCCCACATTTGTTCCTCAAGAGCTTGAATATTTTGGGTTCCAGTTTCCATTCACGTGGGTCCATGAGATTTCTGCTTAAGATTGCCAGTGAATTTAGTTTGCCTGGCAGGAATTGAGCTTGTAGGTTCACTTGGTAGCTCAAGGCTGTGTTCCACAGAGCCATGGCTAGTCTGCAGAGTGGGTAGGAATGGGTTTCCCCCTGCTTGTTTATGTACCGCATAACTGTGGTGTTGCCTGTCTTTACTAATAGTTGTCCTGGAAGAATAACGTATTTGAAGGCTGTCAGAGCATTCTGTACAGCTAACATTTCTTTTTGATTGATATATAGGTGCATCTGTTTTGGGTTCCATTTGCCCTGAATGCACTGCCCTGCCATGTGAGGCCCCATGTATAGTCTAATGCGTCTGTTGTTAGGATTTCGGCAGCAGGGGGTAGAGTGAAAGGGAGTCCCCTGTTGTGGTAGCAGGCCTCTACCCACCAAAGGAACTCTGCCCTTAGGCAAGGAATGATAGGAATCATTGTTTCCAGGCCCTGAGAATGATGACACCATAGACTTTTTAGATATCACTGAAGTTTCCTCAAATGCAGTCCTGCATATGGAATTAACAGAATGCAAGAGGCCATGAACCCCAGGGCTTGCAGGATTTTCCTTGCAGATAGCTGGGTTTTTATGTCAAGTAGTTTGAAGTAGGTTGTCAAATTAACTTGTATCTCTTGAGTGAGGAATGCCATCTGGGAAGTTGTGTTCAAGCTTGCTCCCAGGAATGCAATCTGTTGGCAGGGTAATAGGTGTGATTTCTTCTCATTGATGGTGTACCCCAGTGAAGTTAGAAGTCTCTTTACAAATGCCAGGTGTTGTAACAGCAAGTCCTGACTCTCTGCCTAAATCAGGCAATCATCCAAGTATGGGTAAATCTGAATATTTCTCCGCCTGCAAAATGCAATGGCTGGAGCTAGGCACTTTGTGACTACCCTGGGCGCAGTAGATAAGCCAAAGGGAAGTGCAGAGAACTGATAGTGCAAGGAGCCTGCCCTGAAGCGTAAGTATTTTCTGCAGAATTCCCTTATTGGGATGTGCAGGCAAGCTTCTTTTAAGTCTAGAGTTGCCAGCCAGGCTTCCTTGGCTAGCATAGGAAGAAGCTGTTGAGTTTGCATTTTGAATTTTGGAACTACCAGAAAGGTGTTGAGAACAGAAGGTCCAGGATTGGACATCAGGAGTTTTCTTTTCTGGGAACCAGGAACAGTCTTGAATAAAAATCTTGACCCCTTTGTTCTGCTGGGACAGGTTGAATAGCCCTAATACTGAGGAGAGAGCGCACTTGATTTTGGGCCTCCGCCCACTGGTTTGGGGGGAGGTCTGGCCATCCACTTGGGGTTGGGAGTGAGTGGAAGTGGAATCTGTATCCTAGGGAAACTGTGTTTAAAACCCATTTTTCCTATGTAATGAGTTCCCAGTTTTTTGCATGCAGGGCGAGCTTTCCTCCTAAGGGAGCAAGTAGTTGAGCAAGGCTTGGTAAAGTTAAGGATAAGTCAATTGTGACATTCTTCCATAGGGGGTGGCTTATTACTCCCTGCTTCGGAAATAGGGCCCCCCACTGCATAGATCTGTGCATAGCCTGAGACTGAAGTCTTGGTGGTCTGCTGCTCCTGGCTTTGGACTTAGAACGCCTGGAAGGGACCGGAAAGGACTAGTTCTTTGAAGGCCAATGCCTACTGAATCTAAGTCGCTGTACTTATAAAAAATCTTTAACTGTTTGCATAGATTTAGCTTTTTCTTCCATCCTCTTGAGGCCAACTTCTGCTTTGTTGCCAAAAAAGTGCTCCTGGTTTAAAACTGCATCCAGTAATTTAGCTTTAACATGATCTGGCAAGTTTTGTTCCTTAAGCCAAGCATGCCTTCTAAGTACAGACCCAGTGACAGCAGCCTGGCAACATGCTTCTAAAGCATCAAAACCACATTGCAAAGTATGTTTACTTACTTGGTCAGCAGAATGCATTAACTCTTGTAAATCTTTGTGTTCAGCACAGTCAGGAATCAACATCATTTTCTGTTTAATTAATCCCATAATATGCTGCTGATATTTAACATATGAAACTGGCAATTTAAAGCCCTAGTGGCCAAAGTAGTAGAAGTATATACCTTCTTACCCCATCTGCCTAAAGCTCTAGAATCCCTATCAGAAGGGGTAGGATTTCTGGCAGTAGTAGACTTAATGCCTTTTGGTCCTTGGCAAATGGTCTCTGTATCCACAGTAGGATTCTTGAAAAGGAATTTGTGAAAGTCAGGTAGTCTGAAGTACCTGTCAGGTTTCCTGGGAGCTGGAGGCAAAGTGTCTGGGGTAAGGCTGGATTCCAAGAAAACATCATCTACAATCTCCAGAACAGGAGGGATAGCTAGAGGCCTGTGTTGAGGCAGGTTTAAAAATTCTCCAAGTCTCTTTTTGGACTGAGAATAGTCCTGGCTTTCCCAGAGGAAATGCTCCCTAAGGGTATGCAAGGTTTCACCAAAAGAAAAATCTTATGGAGGCGAAGAAGAGGGAATGGAATCCCCTGCATCAGAATCCTCATAGTAGAGAAGGGTAAAACCTGGTAGTCAGAAGGAACAGAGAACAGATTCTTGATCAGAAGAATCAGAAAGACAATCAGTTCTAGGTCTCTTAGAGGGGGAAGGCTGGCTTCCCCTAATTAATGTAATAAGGTCTTCAGCCATTCTAATCATTTGTTTTTGAAGCATATGGGCCTGAGAATGCACGTTGGTTGTCAGTTTTCTAGGCTTAGTGCAAGCTTTAGGCATAAGGAAATTCAGTATTCTTAGCTTGAAACAAAGTTGTCTGTTTAACATTAAAATCGGTAGGCCTGAATACACCCTCAGAAGCCGGTGCCTGCACAGCAGCTCCGGACCAATCCAAGGTAGAGACATCTGCAGGTTCCATAGTCTAAGAAGCATCTCGCGGCATACTGGACTCCGAATGGGTCTCAGTAGAGGCCTGCAAATCTGTAGTAGTAGGTATCAGGGGCTGCGAAAGCTCCTCACTGAGTATCGACGGACTGGCGACTAGCTTATCGGAAGAGTCATCAGCAGTTTTGTACCTAAGCAGTCTGTCTCTGTTTTTATCCTTACGTTTTTTTAGAAGATCGGTAGACGGATGGCTTACCTAAGCCATTTCTGAGTACAGAGATCGAGAACAAAAGTATTTAACTACAAAAATATCCCAATGAATAGTAAGGGAGTTGAACAAGGCACAAAACCAACAGCGAGGGGCGTCGTGGTCTGGGCCTAAACAGGTGACGCAGTAAGAATGAAAATCTCTGAGGTATTTGCTTTCCACAAGCAAGACAATTGTGAATTTTTTCTGACATCGGTTAGAACAAGAATAAAGTATCCCCAACGGGGTACTTAGCTTTTTGAAGACTTCAGTTCTGAAACTCGAAAACGAAAATTTCAGGAGTCGGCCGACCGGCACTTGCGAACTGCTTCTGCTTTGGGCACTGCACGTTAAGAAAGACTGATGTAATGGCATTGGCTGCATGTTTTACACCCCTGATGACCTGACGTCATGAAAGAGGCAACAGCATCTGATGCAGAAATCCGAAGACTCTGGTATTCAGGCTGGCTGAGGGCAACATGCAGGCAGATAACCCAAATGTGATGACTGCAACAGTGAAACACGAAGAACATCTATTATTCTATGTATAATCTTTAATACACCTTTATCTTAAGGAAAACAGATTTAGAGGTAATCATAAGGCTTCGTGTGTGTGTGTGTGTGTGTGTGTGTGTGTGTGTGTGTGTCTGTATGGAGGTAGGTATGCGTTTGTTATGTATTACACATGCAGCCACATTTGTGAACAACACAGACATCCAGAACTCCTCTAAGTGACTATATTTTGCCAAGTCTAATGAAATACTTTGCTAGGAATACTGAACAAAATATCACAGTGGCATATTGACAAGGGCAATTCTTGTAGATTTATAAAGTTTCTTAAGAATTACTGTACCTTATTAGACCAGTTTAGCCATGCAGACCTCTCTCTCAATAAAGGTGACTAATTTAAAACCTACTCAACCTAATCATAGAACTCTAGAACAAGTCATTTGCTAAAAGTCCATGTCCTACTTTTCCATATTTATAAATAAAATCACAAAACACCAATGATCTTGTCAGACACATTATATGCTGATGCCATCCTATGAGCTCTCCTGACAATCACACAATAAACAACATACAAAACCAAATATATTACTACCCAGGATTTGACAAAAAAATCTGCATCATGTTAAATCAAAGCTATCAGACAAGATCTGCATTCCAAGCATTCATCCCTTTTTACCAAAATATTTTAAGTCAGTTATCTACTTCGCTCCACAGACAGTACAGTTGTATACACTTACCATAAATGTAGATGTTAGAGTGTATTCACTGTTGCAGTCATCACCTGTGGGTTAGCCCTGCTGTGGTAGCCCTCGGCCGGCCCTAATACCAGAGTCCATGTTTTTCTGCACCGGCTGCAGTCACCTGTAGTCCAACGTCAGGTCATCAGTGCTACAAAGCAAGGCAGCCGACATCTTTATATATCAGTTTTTCTTGCCCTAACCCATCAGAAACACAAGGAAATAAGGTAAAGTGGTCCTGGTGGCTAAAGGCCACCATGGGAAGCTTATGTCCCCATAAGGGAAGAGGATATAAGAGGGACTGCAGGAGGAAAAAGTACAGTTGTGTACACTTAACATAAATGTTGATTTTCAAGTGTACTCACTGTTGCAGTCATCACATTTGGGTTATCTGCTTGCAGTAGCCCTCAGTCGGCCTGATTATCAAATTCTTGGGTCCTCCGTCAGTTGCGGTCTCATCATGAGACACGTCAGGTAGTCAGGGGTATAAAGCATGCAGCCGACGCCATTAAGTACAGTTGTGTACACTTACCATAAATGTAGATGTTCAAGTGTATTCACTGCTGCAGTAATTACATTTGGGTAATCTGCTGGCAGGTTGCCCTCAGTCGGCCTGAATTCCAAAGTCTTGGGTCCTGCATCAGTTGTTGTCTTCTCTTCCATGACGTCAGGTCGTCAGGGGAATAAAACATGCAGCCACCATTTTCTTTAGTTTTTCTTGCCCCCCGATGTCAGGTGCCCCCAAAAAGGTAGCAATATTATATATATAAATATAATTATACATGCATCAATATAAACTTTACCTTCATCTACAAGCAAATACACCACATAGGCTGTAGAAGCTAGAGAAGGAAAGATAAACTTTAGAATGACAGGGAGATGGGAGGGTAACCTGGATTGCAACAGTGAATACACTCGAACATCTACATTTATGGTAAGTGTACACAACTGTACTATGTTCTTCGCGTTTCACTGTTGCAGTCATTACATTTGGGTAGAATCCCAAAGCTATGGTTGGGAGACTGGAGCTAACCAGCAATAGGTGCGGTTATAAGGCCCTGCAGCACTGCAGTGGCAAAGTTTGCCCTGGACTTAGAGTAGAGGCGCAAATGGTAATGCTTTGTAAAGGTGTGAACAGAACTCCAAGTAGCAGCCTCTAGAATGTCTGTGGTTGGTACTCCTCTGAGAAAGGCTGCTGAAGCAGCTGCAGCTCTGGTGGAATGAGACCTAATGCCCTTGGGAACAGGTTTACCATGGTGTAAGTAGCAGAAATGGATGTAGTGGCTTATCCACTTTGAAAATGTCTGCTTTGAAATAGCCTTGCCTTCTGATCCTGCAGCATATGACACTAGTAATTGCTCAGTTTTTCTTAGAGCTTTATTCCTGCTCAAGTAGAATCTTAGCAGTCTGTGTACGTCCAAGGAATGCAGAATTCTCTTCCCTTTGTTCTGCGGATTTGGATAAAAAGTTGGCAGATGAATTGTTTGGTTAAGAGCCACACTGGAAACCACGTTAAGCATAAAAGTAGGATTTGTCCTCAGAGACACCCTGTCTGGGTGAAATATGATAAAAGGCTCTACAGCCATGAGGGCCTGTAGCTCTGAAACACTTCTTACTGAAGTAATTGCTAGTAGCAGAGCTGTCTTCCATGATAAGAACTTTACGTCAGCGGTAGCAGCTGGTTCAAATGGAGGCAGGGTGAGCTTTTCCAACACATAATTGAAGTCCCATGCAGGCAGTGATCTTCTAGGAGGCCTTAAATTTCTGGCTCCTCTAAGATACTGCTTTAGTAAAGGATGAAAAAAGATTGGTGGCTCTGTATTGTAATGAGCCGAAATGGCAGAGGCATGGATTTTGATTGATGAGAAAGATAGGCCTTTGTCAGGCATCTCAGTTAAGTATTGTAATATCTGAGGAATATGTGGTTCTGCGGTATCAGTTCCTTGTGCTTTATTCCAAGCACAGAATCCCTTCCATTTATCAGCATAAGATTTTCAAGTTCTAGGCCTTCTGGCTTCCAAAATGACGTCCATCACAGCTTTACTGAGAGGTGTCGTTTGTATGATTACATGATTAGCCATGCTGCCAGGTTCAGAGTTTGTAGCTGATTGTGCAGGATCTGATTGTTCTGCTGGGACAGTAGTTGTGGTCTATGAGGCAAGGTCCAAGCTGTGTATTGAGACAAGTTCCTTAGGATTGGGTACCAGTATTGGCGGGGCCAGTACGGGGCAATTAATATCTTTGGCTTCTCTTGTCCGACTTTTAGGAGGACCTTGGGTAGAAGAGGCAGAGGAGGAAAGGCGTACACTGATAGGTTTTTCCAACTGAAGGATAGGGTGTCCACTTTCCATGCTTGTCTGTGATAAGTCCTTGTGCAGAATCTTTTCAACTGATAATTTTGAGGAGAGGCAAATAGATCTATGTCTGGGCTCCCCCATTTCTCTGTTATCATGCTGAAGACTTGTGGATTTAGTTTCCACTCGTGAGGATCCTTATGTTTTCTGCTTAAATCGTCTGCCAGAGTGTTTTGTTTTCCTGGCAGGAATTGAGCTTGAAGATGTATTTGGTAGGTCAAAGCTGTGTCCCACAGTGCCATGACTAATCTGCAAAGGGGGTATGAGTGTGTGCCCCCTTGCTTGTTTATATACCACATGATTGTGGTGTTGTCCGTCTTTATCAGTAGTTGTCCTGGATGAAGTAGGTCCTTGAAGGCTGTTAGGGCACTTTGAACAGCTAGCATCTCTTTTTGGTTGATATGTAGATGCATTTGCTTTGGTGCCCATATGACCTGAATGCATCTTCCTGCCATGTGGGCCCCCCAGCCATAATCTGATGAGTCTGTTGTTAAGGTTTGGCTGGCAGGTGGTAGAGTGAAGGGCTGTCCCAAGTTATGGTGAGAGGCCCTTGCCCACCATAGAAACTCCTGTTGCAGGCAGGGAATGAGAGGAATTATTGTTTCCAGACTGTGTGAATGTTGACTCCATAAACTTTTTAGGTACCATTGAAGTTTCCTCATATGCAGTCTTGCATATGGAATTAGCAGGATGCAGGACGCCATGAAGCACAGAGCCTGCAGAATTTGTCTTGCAGAAGACTGGGTTTTTGTTGCCATCAGTTTGAAGTAAGTAGTCAGTTGCTTTTGCTTGTCTGGCGTGAAGCAAGCCATGTGGGCAGCTGTATTCAAGCTTGCACCCAGGAATGTTATCTTTTGAAAGGGTACCAGTTGTGATTTCTTTTCGTTTATTATGTACCCGAGGCATGTTAGAAGCCTTTTCACAAATGCCAGGTGTCGAAGAAGAGTGTCCTTGTTCTCTGCTTGAATGAGACAATCGTCCAAGTAAGGATATATTTGTATACTTCTTTGTCTGCAAAATGCAATTACTGGTGCCAGGCACTTTGTAAAAACCCTGGGCACAGTAGATAAGCCAAAGGGCAGTGCAGAGATGTGATAATGCATTAAGCCAGCCTTGAATCTGAGGTATCTTCTGCATGACTGTCTTACTGGGACATGCAGGTATGCCTCTTTTAGGTCTAAAGTCACCAGCCAAGCTTTCTTGCCCAGCAACGGCAGAAGCTGCTGCAAAGTCATCATTTTGAATTTTGGAATGTCTAGGTATGTCTTCAAAACTGATAAATCCAGTACTGGCCGCCAGGCCTTGTCCTTTCTGGGCACCAAGAACAGTCGAGTAAAAACCTTGTCCTTTTTCCTGTTCTGGTACTGTCTGAATGGCCCTCATATCCATGAGGGACGTAACCTGTTTCTGTGCCTCTGCCCATTGATTTTTTGGCAGATCTGGTCAACCATTTGCGTTTAGCAGTGTGGAAATGGAATCTGTATCCCTGTGAAACAATGTTTAGTACCCACTCATCCTGGGTCAATAACTGCCAATTCTGAGCAATAAGTGCTACTTTTCCCCCTATGGGTGCTGCCAAAATATAAGTGCTTGGTGTAGGCAGACGGAAGTCATTGGGATTGCTTTCTGTAGGTTTGTGCTTTATCTCCTCCAGATTTGGAGGTGGATGCGCCCCATTGCTTTGACCCGTATGAGTCTTGGGCCTGATAACTGGAACCCTTAGGGCGTCTGGATTTGCCCCCTTGAGCTCTGACTGACAAAGGAAAGGACCAATGTTTTGTAGGCCAGTGTCTACTGAATCTTGGTGGCTGCACTTGTAAGAAGTCTTTAACAGTTTGCACAGACTTAGCTTTGTCTTCCATTTTCTTTAAAACCTCTTCTGCTTTAATACCAAACAGAGAGTCATGCTGTAAAGGTGCATCTAGCAACTTAGCTTTAACATGATCAGGCAAATTTTGTTCCTTTAACCAGGCATGCCTCCTAATCACAGATCCAGTAACTGCGGCTCTGTAGGAGGCCTCTAAAGAATCAAAACCACATTGCAAAGTATGCTTTCCAACTTGTTCAGCTGCATGCAATAATTCCTGCAATTCATTATTTTCTGCACATTCTGAAACCATCATTTTCTGTTTCAGCAATCCCATAACATGCAAGGTTGCAGATGTATAAACCTTTTTTCCCCATCTGTCTAGTGCCCTTGAATCTCTGTCAGCGGGGGTAGGATTTTTTTCTGTTGAGGCCTTAACTCCCTTTGGACCCTGTGAAATAGTTTCAGGATCAGCAGCAGGGTTTCTAAATAAAAATGTATGAGAGTCAGGCACCCTGTAATATCAGTCAGGCTTACTGGGAGCCGGAGGAAAGGAGTCAGGGGTCAGGCTTGACTCCGAAAAACACATCATCCACAATGTCTAAAACAGGGGGAATGGCTGAAGGCTTGCGCTGAGGGAGAAGGAAATCCCTGAGCCTCTATTTTGATTCTGAGATGTCTTGGCTCTCCCAGTGAAAATGCTCCCTCAAAGTATGCAAGGTTTCTACAAATGAATAACCCTCAGGAGGAGATGCACATGGACTAAACTCCTCAGCATCAGAGCCATATTGCTCAGACACAGCTCCACGTGGTCCTGTTGAGTCTTCCTGGCTACAGAGAACTGAAAAAGTGTGACTGCTTTCCTGATTAAGTATCCTGCTGTTTTTTATATTTGTTTTACCTTCTACTGCTTACCTAGAGCAAGCTTTAACTGTTTTCATAGTTATTTACTGCATATTTTATTATCTGCACTTAAAAGTACATTTTAGTCGAAATTAGTCTAATTCAAGTCGAAAAGTGTTTGTTTGCTGTTTAATTTAATTGTTTGGCTGCCCACTAAAGTGTGCTAGCCTGTACTACTGACCTATTGCCTTTTCTGCATTTAGCACGGAGTTGCCACTAGAGCACCATCGGGCAGCGCCGGTTAAACAAGGTTAAACTATTTCTGGCTCCGTAAAGTCTGCTCTTCATTTTTCCCTTAGAACTGCTCTACTTGTAATCTAAACAGTCTATTCTCTATCTGTAAAGCTCAGCACTTGTTCCTAAAGCATTTTTTAGTCAGGTAAAGCACTTCTATATTACACAAAGTACTTCACTAGCTTAAAACCCCCTTGAGTACCCACTTCCCTATAGGTCCTTTCTGACTCAGTTACACAGCAAACTTTTTCATTTCTTCTAGCATGTCAAAGGGTCAGTTGCTAGCGTCCTCTCTTGCTCAGCTGGTGAATCTGGGAATATTGAGGCAATGTTACAATTGCCTCATGTACACAGACAACCCTCTCCTCCTCCCACAAAACACAAATACATGC
This sequence comes from Protopterus annectens, assembly GCF_019279795.1. NCBI lineage: Eukaryota > Metazoa > Chordata > Ceratodontiformes > Protopteridae > Protopterus > Protopterus annectens. Next base: position 901,582,289 of record NC_056741.1, on the reverse strand, counting down.
GAGATGCAACTACATAGCCAAACTGGAGGCTGAGCTCTCTCAACTCAGGACTGGCAAAACCAGACAGGAGGAGAAGGTAACCACACACACCATAAACCCAGTCTCACATAGAACTATCACAACTACAAATCAAACACAAACACACAAAGACATACTCGGAGGCACTGATCAAAAATCTACCAAAACAGCAGAGGCCACCAAAGCAGACACCCAAACAACTGCCACCTCATGACATAACACAAGCAACACATAGATCACAAAGTCAGTGTGCAAATCAGTCACAGCCCTTAAGGCCAAACACAATGCCAGACACACTTGTCATAGGTGACTCCATAGTCAGACACACTGATGTCCCACTCACCAGACTGAACAAGGAGAGGGTCACAGTAAGCTGCCTGTCGGTGGCTAGAATCGGCCACATAACACAAGCACTCAGGTCACTCCACAGCAAGTACAAGTATGACTCTTGTCATTGTCCATGCCGGTGTGAATGACCTGAGACGTACCTCCCTGGACTACATGAAAAGAGACATAAAGGAGCTCTCAGATTATGTAGCCCAGGCTGGTATGACCCTGACCCTGAGCAGTATCCTACCTTCACCAAGAATGATGCCACAATACAGAGACAAAATGATCAGTTTTAATAATTGGCTTAATTTCTGGTGTCATTCTAAGGGGATCCAATGTCTGTCAGCCTGGAATGACATACTTGACAAGCCATGCTGCTTCGCAAGGGACGGCTTGCACCTGTCACCCCTGGGTTTCCGGATATTGGCAAAGGCTCTTGCCACCCCCATAGTGCCTTTTTTAGACAAGGCTCAAATTCTAAACCCACCACCCTAGAAAACAATAATGGAAAAAAACTACGGGTAATGCTACTCAATGCCAGAAGTCTAAATCTCAAGATGCACGCCCTCGAAGCCCTCCTCAGTATGGAGAACATCGATGTCTGTGCTGTGACTGAAACCTGGTTCATGGCTCCTGAGAGAAACCCGGCACTATCAGGTTTTACCTCAATCATGCGTTCCGGCCCCAAAACCTGGACCGTACCACAAAAGGAGGGGGTGTATCCATATTCATCAAGGATACCCACACATCCAGGCTGGTGGCAACTCACGAAGCATCAGAGACCATTCAGGTGCAATTAACCATAGGCAAAACTGCTCTACAGTTTGTAGCATGTTACAGGCCACCCTCTCAAACTCAGGAACCCCACACAGCCTTCCTGAAGACACTGGAGAGTATAAATGTCTCTCCAAACACTATCATATTGGGTGACTTCAACTACCCAAACAGACTGGGAACATTACTCAAGCCCCAATACCCTAGCCCAAAGGTTCCTGGAGTTCATAAACTCAAATGCTATGGAACAACTTGTCACCATTCCTACAAGAGGTGAAAATATACTAGACCTGATCATCACCAATATGGGGACAAAATGCTCTACACCGGAAGTATATCCCTCATTGGTGAGACCAGACCATAAACTAATCTCACTGGAGATCCACATCCCGCCCCCACCCCCAACAAAAAAGACCACAGTGAAGAACTTCTCAAAAGCCAACTTCACACTTCTTAAGACTGGTGTGGTATCCTTCAAGGCCCCTGAGCCATTGGAAACCACAACCCACGCTGCTGAATCCCTTACAAATGCTTTCTACGAGCACCTCCAGGATTGCATGGATCAATCAATCCCAAATAAAATCAAGACTCTTTCCACCAAAGGCAAGCACCCGATCTGGTGGACCCCAGCCATAAACAAACTTTACAAGAGGAGAAAGCTACTACAAGATAGAGCAAAATCCCTAAAAGGGAAGACATCTCTGATCAATACTACTAAAAAACTATGATCACTCATAAAATCATCCAAGGCCAACTTTGAGAGAAAAATCGCCAAGGACTCAAAAGACAATCATAAGGCCTTCTTTAGCTATGTTAGAAATCTGGGTGGAAACTCCCAGATATGCTCAGAATTAGTCCAAAATGATACAAAAATCAATGAACCCACAGACATTGCAAACATACTGGCAGACAGGTTCAGTGAAAATTTCTCCCCAAATGGAGAAATATCTATCCCAGCAGAGTGTAGCCTCCCAATCATCTCAAATGCCCGGTGAGAGCTGCTCTCTCTAAAGCTAAAAACACAGCATCAATGGGACCGGATGGTGTCCCCGGCTGTGTGCTACACGAACTCAATGAGGAACTAAACCCACACATAAGGCTGCTGTTTAATCTTAGCCTTACCACAGGATACATACCCAAAGAGTGGCGTACGGCAACTGTGGCCCCACTCCACAAAGGCGGTGCTTCTACGGATCCTGGTAATTACCGCCCCATAAGCTTAACAAGCCTGGTCTGCAAAGCTATGGAGAGGATCATAATGGAACTCATAAATAAAGACATAGGGGACCTACAGACATTGGATCCTACCCAATTCGGCTCTGTCAAGGGCAGATCATGCCTCTTGAACTTGGTCGACTTTTTTGAAACAGTCACCAAGGCCATTGATGAGGGTAAGGCAGTTCACACAGCCTACCTTGACCTTGCAAAAGCTTTCGACACAATAACCCACTCGGGTATCATAGAAAAGCTCACCAGCTTAAATGTACACCCATATGTCACAAGATGGGTTGCAAACTGGCTCAAGGACAGAACCCACAGGGTTAGAGTTGCTGGTGCCATGTCAGACTCCAAGCCGGTCACAAGCAGTGTCCCACAGGGCTCAGTCCTGGGCCCCCTCTTGTTCGGCATCTACTTTTCAGAAGTGCAGGCAAACATAGGAGGATTGTGGCTGACAGTTTGCAGATGACTGCAAACTGGGCGCCATAGTTGAAAATCCATCAGACACAGATATCCTTCAGAGAGGTCTCATAGAAACGGATAACTGGTGCCAGAGCCATGGCCTTAAGCTAAACGCCAAAAATGTATAGTCATACCCTTTGGTAAAAACAAGGTAACCCCAAGTTACCACATAGGTGGCAATCCATTAAGCACAGAAGAGGTTATCAGGGACCCAAGTTGACAGTAACCTTTCTTTTGACACTCACATTGCCAAAGTGGTTAGGAGGACCTTCTACATTGCCCACCTGATTATGAAGGGATTCACATCCAGATCAAGGGAGGTCATTGTTCCCCTGTACTCTTCACTTATCAGACCAATGATTGAGTACAATGCCCCATTCGGAATGTATCTTACCCGACACCTGCAGCAATTGGAAAGACCCCAAAAGTTCCTCACCAAAAGGATAAAGGGGCTCAAAAATAAGAAGTTATGTACCTACCATAACGTTCCATGTTAGTTGTCTTCTCTCGCCTTCTTTCTTGCTTGATGGGTTCGGAGCCGATCCCTCGGCTCTGACTCGGCACTTGCTAAGCTCGAGAGTCACTTTTACCAGCTCGAGGCAGCCCCATATCCCATGATGCAAGGCAGTAAGTACCCAGATCTCGTGTGATGACAAAGGGCAATAGCACCAAGCAAAAAACACTTCCCAAAGGAAGAAAGAAAACTTACAGGATGGAAGAAGGACCAGGTCTGAAAGGTCTTCAGCATAACAATTTCTTATAACAAGGTCTGTCCAGGCCAGGGGGAAGGAGGGAGGGTCGCAAGAAAGAAGGCGAGAGAAGACAACTAACATGGAACGTTATGGTAGGTACATAACTTTAATGTTAAGTTGTCAATCTCGCTTCATTCTGCTTGATGGGACCACGTCCTAGCACCTCTATCCTGGGTGGCTCAATGGAACAGACTCTTGAGGACTGTAGAGCCAAAGCTGGCTCTGTCCCTGGAGGCCAAGTCCAATTTGTAATGGGAAACAAAAGTGTGAGGAGTGGCCCAAGTGGCCGCAGCACAAATAGTGTCTAAAGGAAGTCTAGCTTGAAAGGCTGTAGAAGTAGCCAAGCTCCTAGTTGAATGTGCTTTAGGTTTTGAGCACAGCTGTTTTCCCCTGAGCAGATAAATTTCAGAGATGACCGAAGAAAGCCATCTGGACAAGGTCACTTTAGAAACAGGAAGGCCTTTTTTATTATCCGCATAGGAAACAAAAAGTTGATCAGATTTTCTAAATTTTTTTGTTCTGTCCAAATAATATCTAAGTTGACGGTGGACATCAAGATAATGTAGCTTTTGTTCAGCTCTGTCAGAATAGTTTGGGAAAAATACAGGGAGATCAATGGATTGATTCAAATTGGTCTTTGAAGCGACCTTAGGCAGAAAGGTTGGATTAGTTCTCAAAGATACTCTGTCTTTGTGAAAAACCAAATAGGGGGGTCGAACCGATAGAGCATGAAGTTCAGACACCCTCCTGGCCGATGTAATAGCCACTAGGAATAAAGTTTTCCAAGAAAGAAATTTCAGGGAACAAGAAACAGCTGGCTCAAGGGGAAGAATCAAGGATGTCAGCACTAAATTTAGATCCCACTGAGGAGGAGGATTCCTGATTGGAGGCTTTAGTAGGAAAATTCCTTTCAAGAAGGCCCTGCAGAGCCTATGGGACATAATATTATGATCTGCTATTCCGACATGAAAGTTGGAGATAGCGGCCAATTGAACTCTGACTGTGGAAGAAGAGGAGCCTGCATGAAAAATCTCTGCTAAGAAGTCCAGGACTGCCTGAACAGGGGCAGTGAAAGGATCAATATTCTTGGCCTTAGCCCAATAAGAGAAACGTTTCCATTTGCTTGTATAAATCCTCCTGGTAGAGGATTTTAGTGAAGCTACTATGATGTCTCTAACTGGGTTAGAGATCAAAGGAAGCCTGGCTAAGGAAGGAAGTGGAGCAACCATGCTGTGAGGTTGAGAGAAGGGATAGACCGGTGCAGCTGACCCGATTGGTGAATCAGAAGATCTGGCACTGGGTCCAGATGCCACGGCTGCACCAAAAGGTGATGATGGAGGAACGGGAACCAAACTTGTCGAGGCCAGTAAGGGGCAATGAGAATCAATTTGGCTCTCAAAAAGTACAGTTTTGTACCTACCATAAATGTAGATGTTCGAGGATCCCCATTGCTGCAGTCCTTACCATTGCTGCAGTCCTTACTATTGGGTAGTCCGCTGTCCAGTCGGCCCGAATACCAGAGTATATGGCTGACGTCGGTCAGGGCGCATTAGACTGACGTCAGTACGTCAGGGTACTAATGCGCATGACCGACGTCATATCCTCAGTCTTTTCTTGCCCCAGATGTCAGAAGACCCTAAAAAGACAAGGCCCAAAATACCTGCACCAAAAATATGTACAATATATACAAGAATATATACAAAAATATCAGCATGTAACCTCACCTACACAACCACCCCTAAACACAGAGGGGAAGGAGGGAGGGTATTGGACTGCAGCAATGGGGATCCTCGAACATCTATATTTATGGTAGGTACAAAACTGTACTATGTTCTTCGTTCCCCATTGCTGCAGTCCTTACTATTGGGTAGAATCCCAAAGCAGAGGTAAGGGAGGCTGGCAAATCATAAAGAAGTAGGAGCTGACAACATGCCTTGCAAAACAGCTGTGGCAAAACCAGCCCTAGACTTAGAGTAGATAGGAAGGTGATAATGCTTAGAGAAAGTATGCACTGAACTCCAAGTAGCTGCTTCCAAAATATCCTTAGTTGCCACCCCTTAGAAATGCTGTTGAAGTGGCAGTAGCCCTAGTGGAATGAGGCCTAATCCCAGCTGGAATCTCCTTGCCATGATGGGAATAACAAAATGCAATGCAAAAGCCAATCCACCTAGAAATAGTTTGTTTTGACACAGGCTTGCCCTGCGAACTCAAAGCAAAAGAAACAAACAACTGCTGAGACTGCCTAAAATCCTTAGTCCTGCTTAAATAATAACGCAATTGCCTGTGTACATCTAAAGTGTGCAAAATCTTTTCCCCTTTATTTTGGGGGTCTGCATAAAAGTAGGCAAATGAATAGTTTGGTTTAAAGCCACACTAGAAACCACCTTAGGCATAAAGGAAGGATTAGTACGTAATGATACCCTATCCTTATGGAAAATCAAAAGGGCTCTACTGCCATAAGGGCCTGCAACTCAGACACCCTTCTTGCAGAAGTAATAGCCAACAGAAAAGCAGTCTTCCATGACAAGTATTTCAATTCAGCAGTAGCCGCAGGCTCAAAAGGTTGTAGAGTAAGTTTTTCCAACACAAAATTGAGATCCCAAGCAGGAGTAGGAGCTCTACGTGGGGTCTTATATTCTTTGCCCCTCTAAGAAACTGCTTGAACAAAGGATGCGAAAACAATGGTGGGTCACAATCATAGTGAGCTGAAATTGCTGCAGCATGAATCTTAATGGAAGAGAAGGACAAACCCTTGTCCAATAACTCAGTAAGATATTGAAGAGCCACACTCAAATTAGGCTCAGAAATCTCCAAATTCTTTGCTGTACTCCAAAATAAAAATCTCTTCCATTTTTCTGCGTACACTTTCCTTGTACTAGGTCTTCTAGCTTCCATAATCACATTTAAAACTTGTTGAGGAAGTTGAGACCTGCTGTGTTTCAACACAGAATATGCCAGGCTGTTAGATGAAGAGAGTGAAGCTTGACATTGAGCAGATGACCGTCCTTCTGAGATAACAGATGAGGAATCAGAGGTAAAGGCCATGGAGGCTTCTTTACCAGACTCCGTAGTAGTGGGTACCAGTGTTGCGAGGCCAATCTGGAGCTATCAAAATCATCCTTGGCCTGTCTTGTCTGACCTTTAATAGTACCTTTGGAAGAAGAGGCAGAGGTGGAAAGGCATACACATGAAGGTTTTTCCAACTGAAAGACAGAGCATCCACTTTCCAAGCTGTGTGATGAAACCCCTTTGTGCAAAACTTTGGCAGCTGGTGGTTTAGTGGAGAAGCGAACAGATCTATGTCTGGAGTTCCCCATGACACTGTCAATTTCTGAAATACATGAAGATCCAGTTTCCACTCGTGGGGATCCATGATTTGTCTGCTCAACACATCTGCTAAGGAGTTCTGTGCTCCCGGCAGAAACCTTGCCTGAAGAGTTAGTTGCAAGCTTAGCGCAGTCTCCCATAAAATCATTGCTTGCCTGCATAGAGGATAAGAATGTGTTCCCCCTTGCTTGTTGATGTACCACATGACAGTTGTGTTGTCTGTTAGAATCAACACCTGCCCTGGAAGTAGTAACTCCCTGAAAGCCATTAATGCAAACTGGACTGCTAACATCTCCTTCATGTTGATATGTAGATGCTGTAGTCTGGCAGGCCACTTGTCTTGTATCCACTTTCCATTTAGATGAGCTCCCCAAGCAATGTCCGAGGCATCTGTCGTTAAAATCTGACTCCCCTCTGGCCGGGTCACAGAGAGTCCCTTGTTTAGGTGACATTCCTGAGCCCACCACAAAAATTCTTTTTGAAGGCAAGGTATTATTTGAATGACAGTGTCCAAATCCTGGCAGTGCTGTGTCCATACATTTTTGAGATACCATTGTAGCTTCCTCATATGCAGTTTGGCATTGGGAAGCACCAGAATACAAGATGCCATGAACCCTAATGCTTGAAGGACTGTCCTTGCAGTCAGCACGGACTGATGAGATAGTTGATGGAAGTAAAGTGATAGACTCTTTTGTTTGTCCGGGGTTAAAAGGCCATCTGGGCTGCTGTATTCAGTCTCACACCCAGAAAGCACATGTCTTGAGAGGGTACTAGACTGGACTTTATTTCGCTCACAGAATACCCTAGGCATCTTAGCACTGCTATAACATATTCCAGATGCTGTAGAAGGTCTTCCTTTTCTTGAGCCAGAATCAGGCAGTCGTCCAAGTAAGGATAGATTTGAATTCCTTGCAGCCTGAAGTAAGCTATCACTGGAGCCAGAACCTTTGTGAATACTCTGGGCGCAGTAGATAAGCCAAAGGGCAATGCAGAGAACTGATAATGAAAATTTCCAGCTCGAAACCGCAGATACTTCCTGCAACTTAGCCTTATAGGCACATGAAGGTAAGCTTCCTTGAGATCTAAAGTTACCATCCAGTGATCTTTGCCCAGCAGAGGTAAAAGCTGTAGTAACGTCAACATCTTGAACTTGGGAATGTCCAGATAAGTGTTGAGGAGAGATAAATCCAAAATTGGTCTCCACGTGTTCCCCTTCTTTGGTACTAGGAACAGGCGAGAATAAAATCCTAGGCCCCTTTCTGATACAGGAACTGACTGAATGGCCCCCATCTGGAGTAACTGAGAAATTTGCTTGTGAGCCTCTTTTCTTTGTGGAGGAGGAACGTCTGGCATGCCTTTGAAAGGAGGCATTGTATGGAAATAAAACCTGTAACCGTGGTGAATGATATCCAACACCCATCTGTCTTGAGTAATTAAATCCCAATTTTCTTTGAAAAGACACAGTCTTCCTCCCAAAGGAGCTACCAGACGAGAATCTACTGGCAGCTGAAAAGGCAGGTCATTGGGTCTGTTTACGAAAGGACTGACCCCTGCCCTCACCAGAAGTCTGAGCAGGTGAACTCCTGTTCTAGGCCTAAAAGAACCTTGAGCTCTGCCCCTACCACGGCTAGACCTACCCCTAGACTGGGAATCATAAGCAGGATAAGTCCACCCCTTAGCAGGCCAATTTCTACTATACTTCGTGGCTGAACCTGCAAAAATCTTTAACAGTTTGCATAGACTTAGCTTTGTCCTCCATTTTCTTTAAAACTGCTTCCACAGGCGAACCAAACAACACATCAGACTGTAAAGGAGCATCCAAAATCCTTGTTTTAACATGCTCAGCTAAATTCTGATCCCTCAACCAGGCATGCCTGCGAAGAACAGAACTAGTGGCAGCCACCCTCGAGGAGGCCTGTACAGCATCAAAACCACATTGCAAAGAATGCTTACCTACTTGTTCAGACACATGAACTAAATCTAGCAACTCTTTACACTCAATACCTTCCGCTAAAGCATCCACCTTAGATTTCAATTGTGAAAGGAGATAATTTTGATATTTTAGCATGTGAAACTGACAATTCAACGCTCTCATGGCTAGAGTGGAAGAAGTATACACTTTCTTTCCCCACCTATCCAAAGCCCTTGCCTCTTTATCAGTGGGAACAGGATTTTTAACCACAGAGGCCTTAACACCTTTAAGCCCCTGAGAAACAGTTTCTGGATCCGCCCTAGGACTCTTAAACAAATACTTATGAGCTTGGGCACCCTATAGTACCTATCAGGTTTAACAGGAGCAGGAGGCAAAGAGTCAGGGTTCAGGGAAGCCTCTGCAAAAACATCTTCCACCACATTCAACACAGGAGGTATAGCTAAGGGCCTATGTTGGGGTAAAAATAAGAATTCCCTAAGCCTTTTCCTGGAATCAGAGTAATCTTGGCCTTCCCATTTAAAGTGTTCTCTCATGGAATGCAGAGTCTCTGAAAATGAGAAATCCTCAGGAGGAGAAGCTGTAGGAGTGGAATCATCCACATCAGAATCAGAATAAGGAGGAAACTCCTGCAAATCTTCCGCAGAAGACTCTGAAGCCTCTGAATACTGTTCCAAACACTCAAACTCAGGTTCCACCCTAGGCCTCTTATCAGGAGGGGGCATAGAACCTCTAATCATAGTAATCAAATCTTCTGCCATTTTAAGCATATGTTTCTTAGGCACAGAACCTGAAGTGCTAGGAGAAGCCCCCACTGAAGCTAAACTTGGCCTACCTCTCAAAGAAGTTTTGGCAACAGAAGGAGAGGCTCTAACTACCTTGGGAAGAGAGGGAAGAACAGTTACCTGAGAAGCCCCCTCAGCCTGGCCTACCTCCTGAGAAGGCACATCCTGTAACAGTAAAGTCTCTGCCTGAGACTCCAAAGAAACTCCTGGCAAAACCTCAGGCTCCACTGATCCTTCTAAAGAACCGACGTCCGGGACTGCCGGTTCATCAACCCTAGGCTTCGCTGTTTTGTCCTTGCCCTTCTTGGACGAAGCGGGCGTCGGAGCATCCGACGGCATTTTATAATTGCAACGCTTCCCAAACACTAACCTGGCACAGTCTAACCGTCTCTTAATAGTGCGTTTGTTAAACCTAGCACAGGAGCGGCATCCAACAACGTCGTGCTCAGGCCCTAAACAAGGTATACACAAGGTATGGTAATCCCTATGAGGTATCTGTTTCCCACAAGAAATACAGTTATTCACTTTTTCTGACATCCGGTTAAATACTGAGGCAAGAAAAAACCAAAATGTTTCCCAACGGGGTACTTAGCCAACTCTGATTCGGTCTGAAACTCCGGCTTCGGAAATATTTCAGAACGCCAACCTGCACTCGCAAAACTGCTTCTGCATCGGACCATGCGGCAAAAAAGACTGAGGATATGACGTCGGTCATGCGCATTAGTACCCTGACGTACTGACGTCAGTCTAATGCGCCCTGACCGACGTCAGCCATATACTCTGGTATTCGGGCCGACTGGACAGCGGACTACCCAATAGTAAGGACTGCAGCAATGGTAAGGACTGCAGCAATGGGGAACGAAGAACATCGGTAGCTTTCTGGATAACTTGAGGGATCAGAGGAAATGGAGGGAAGGCATAAAGAAGTCCCTGGGGCCAATCCTGGGTCAGAGCGTCTCTGGGGGGATGGCCTGGTAGAGGGAAGAGACAGAAGAAGTCTGGACATTTGCTGTTTTGGGGAGTAGCAAAAAGATCGCAACATGGATGACCCCATTCCAGAAAAATCTCTTCCGCTATAGATTGCTTGAGAGACCACTCGTGAGGCATGAGAATAGCTCTGCTCAATCTGTCCGCTACAATGTTGGTTTTCCCAGGGATATGCGTTGCTACCAGAAACCGATGAGAGGAGATCGCCCATTGCCATAGTCTGAGCTTCGACACAAGGGGTAGGACTTGGTTCCGCCCTGTTTGTTGATATACCAAACTACAGACATGTTGTCTGTGTGGACTGCAATTGTCCCTACGGGAAGAAAGTCGTTGAGGGCTTGCAACGTTAAAAGCACTGCTCTCATCTCCAGGACATTTATGTGCAGATGGTACTCGAACGGCTGCCACGCCCCATGAACCATCCTGCCCTGATAATGACCCCCACCCGATCAGGGAGGCATCCGTGGTGACAGTGGCTATCGGGATGGGGTACAAAGTACCTGCCTTGGTGAACCTGAGGAGATGTGATCCACCAAGCAAGATGATCTTTGCAAGTCTGTGTCACCAGAATCTGGTGACGATAGGAAGTTGTTGGTACGACCACTGTGTGAACAGCATCCACTGAAGAAGGCATGTAGAATCGAGCCAGGGAAGAAGAGTAATGGCCGCAGCCATGAGGCCTAATACCTTTAGAACCATTCTGGCCTGTACTTTCTTGTTGGCCAGAATGATCCTGACATGACTCAATGTCTGAAACTCTTTGATCTGTAAGGGTAGCTGACATCCGAACAGTGTTTAAATTTCTCGGTATGAGGGTAATAGACTGGCAGGGCGATAAGGATGACTTTCGAAGTTGATCGAGATGCCCAAATGAGCACAAAGATTTATTGTGTAATCCCTGGCTTGTATAAGCTGATGCCTGGTGGTGGCTGACAGGAGCCAGTCGTCGAGATACGGAAACACCTGGAATCCTTGACGTCTCAGGTGAGCCGTGACCACTGCCATGCATTTGGTGAACACTCTGGGGGCTGTAGTGAGACCAAAGGGCAGGGCTCTGAACTGGAAATGACTGGACCCCAGCCGAAAAAGGAGAAATCTCCTGAGCGCCTGTGAATTTTGATGTGATAGTACGCATCCTGAAGATCTATTGAGCACATCCAGTTGTCCTTCTGTAAGAAGGGCAGAATTGACTGAAGAGTGACCATTCGAATCTTGTCTTCCTCACAGACTTGTTGAGTCTGCTGAGATCCAATATTGGTCTCCAGTCTCCCGTCTTTTGGGGACCAAAAGAACCTTGAGTAGATTCCGGCTCTGAATGGTCTGTTGTAACTGGCTGAATGGCTCTTTTGCAGCAGTTTTGAGACTTCTAACTCTGCAATTTCCTTAGACCGGGTGGTACATCTGGAAGGGAATTTGAGGGAAAGGACTTTCCTCGAAAGGAATTATGTAACCCTTGGATATGATCGACTGTACCCATCTGTCTTGAGTGAGGGAATGCCAGGCTTCTGGGTACAGTGATAATCTTCCCCCGACTGCCTCCAAGGAGGGACAGCCGGGCAACATCTCAGGGATGCTGAAAGGGCTTGTCAGAGAGAGGCTCTCTGTTTCCCTGTTTTTTTGGACCCCCTCTGCCTCTAGAGCGTCTGTTGTTGTTACCCCCTCTGCCTCTAGGGGTAAACTGACCACGTGAATCCGGCGTGACTCCTTGGGATTTGCAGAACCACATTTTTCCACCTTTCTGTCCTTTGGGGTAAGGTCTAGAAGGGGTGGAAAAACGGACTCCTACAGCAGAAAGAGTCTTGCCGTCCTGCTCGCACCTGGTCAAAGTTTCCTTCACCTGAGGGCCAAACAAAGCTGACCCATCAAAGGGAGAATTCGTGAAGGATGCCTTGAAGGGATCTGCAAAATCACATAGCCGCATCCAGGCTTGGCGTCTAAGAGCCACACCTGTACCTCTTGGCTCTACTCGCTCCATCAGCAGCATAAGATATTAGCCGCATGGAGGAGTTTGCAATGGAATTAAGGGTTCCTAGCTGCGAAGCAATTTTTTCTTGAGCTCCTGCAGCTGTAGGATCTCTGTACTACTTCACCCAGCTCCTTAAGGATATCCCTCTGGAGTCTGGTGAAGTGACATAGGTAATTCAGCTTAACGACAGCAAAGGTCGCTGAGGAAAACATCCGCCACCGCATTCTATCCATGGTCCTAGAGTCCTTATTAGGAGGATGGATGGGTACGGAAGGATCTGCAAGTTCCTTCTTGGTGGCAGCAGCCACCACCATGGCATCAGCGGGGACACCCTTAGTGAGGAATTGCTTGTCACACGGGCAGTGATAAATTTTGAAGGCCTCCTAGGGACTGGCTCTACAGAGTCAGGAGCTGCCCACGCCTTTCGGGCAATAACCTGCATAAGGGGGTCGAAAGGCGGAGACACCCAGGAGGTGGAGGGCCGAGATCCAAACGCCTCTAGGTATACTGACTCATCCTCAGAGGGATTGTTGGTGGGCCAGTTTCCCTCTGTTTAAGGAGTTCTAGGATGGCTGAGAAGGAGACATCCTCAGAGGGGATCTAGGGATCCCTCTGACTCATCAAAGTCAGTATCTGAAGTGACAGACTCGGGAGTCTACATGTTTCCTCTTACAAGTCCTCTTCCTAGGAGGATCTCCCGAAACATCAGGAGAATCCTCGAAGAGGGGAAATTCCCAATGGGGAAACCTGAGGCGGAGGATCTCTGGGTCCTGTAGCAAGAGAAGTGGCAGAGATGTCAACAGGCACTATAGAGGGAGGAGCTAAGGGAACAGACTGCTGACTGATACCAGTGGCCAGCACACTCTTCATCACCTCGAACGCTCCTCCCAGGCAGGTCCGAGAGAACCCGTTCAAGAACTAGGAACCCAGGGACCACCGAAGGGAAGTCTCCGAGGCAGATGTCGGAGCCGAGCTCACCAAGGCCGAGGCTCCAAGGGAAGAGCGGTTCGGACAAGGGTCCGATGCCACTCACCCCTCGGAGGAGACCATGGAAGCCCGACCACCGAATCCCTCTAAGGAAGGTCTCAAGACGAGATAAGAGTAGAGGCTGAAGGAACAGAAGGGGTATCTGTCCTCCAGCCGTAGCAGTAACCATTCCCGAAGACTCCAACTCCAAGCTCTGGGGTAGAGTTGAAGGAGGAACTGTAACGGGGTGTGGACCAACAGTCGTCTGCTGAGACGGACTATGTAACATTTGGGCCAGTGCCTGTGACTTAAGCAATCTGCTGACCACTCTCTCTAAGTCATGGTCTGAAAGTCTGGATGACCTTGAAGATCGGCTCCGATGGCTCCGTTCCGAAAGGAGAGGTGAAGCCGGAGCTGAAAGTATCGGCTCCAAGGAAGGAGACCTCGACCTCTTCCTGGAAGGAGCCCTCGGAGCCGATGAAACTATAGACCCTGTCGGAGCAGACAACTTATCGGAGCCGACAGGGAGCCTCGATGCATCGGCTCCAGCCGGAGCCGATACAGCCACAAAAGTAACGGTGTCGGAGCCGATCGGAGCCGACACCGATGCCTGTGCCACATGGTGGTCGGAACCGATCGGAGCCGACAATCGGCGGTCGATGCAGAATCGGCACCGATAGCCGTCGGTGCCGAAGGCTTAGTTAAGCCAGAATCGGCTCCAGCCGGAGCCGATCTCGACTCAGAACGAGTCGGAGCTGAGGCCGCAGGCTTTGACACAGAAGCCTGGGCCTTGGAAGATTTGGCAGATTTGGATGGAGCCGACTTAGCCGGAGAGCCCTCCGGCTTAAGAAGGCCCCTAAGAATAAGCTTGTTTTTTTCCTGCAGGACTCTCTGGCTGAAGGAATGACAGATAGCACAGGAGTCCTGCAGGTGAAGAGGCCCCAGGCAATACAGGCAAGAAGTGTGACCGTCTGTCAGAGACATCTTCTGACAGCACGAGTCACACTTCTTAAAGCCTGAGACCCTCTCTTTTGACATGGTGAAGACAACACACACACACACACACCAGTCAAAGAGTTAAATTAAATTAAATATACCAAAAAGGTATAAGTAGACAAACACACACACACCCTAACAGGGGGGGGGGAGGGATGGGTAAAGTTTGACTAAAAAAATAAAGAGAGACAGGTAAATTTCTGTCAGAAAATCTTTAAAATTAACTTAAAACTAAAATTTTAAGGGTTTTTAGTGAAAAGGGGCTAAAATATCAAGTATTTTAATCACTTACCAGGAGCTGGTAAAAGGAGGACCTCCTAAGCGAAGCGGCAAACGAGATCTGGGTACTTACCGCCTTGCATCATGGGATATGGGGCTGCCTTGAGCTGGTAAAAGTGACTCTCGAGCTTAGCAAGTGCCGAGTCGGAGCCGAGGGATCGGCTCCGAACCCATCAAGCAAGAATGAAGGCGAGATTGACAACTTAACATTATGCCATATGCTGCTCGACTGAAGAAACTCCAGCTCTATTCAGTCGCATACCATCTGCTCAGAGGTGACCTGTGCCTGACATACAAGGCCATGTCCAACCCGGAATTAATGGACATGCTCCACCTCAAAAAATCCAAATCCACCAGAGCCACAAGAGTAAGAGACTTAAACCTCAACACGGATATAAATAGGACGTGCTGGAGGGACAGATTCATTACCCAGAGACTCCCTATGCTGTGGAACAGAATCCAGGTCCATGTGAGACAGAGCACCTCGCTGGCTCTGTTCAAGAGGAATCTTGACCAGTGGATGGGAGATCGTAGGTTTACCCCGGGGATCATCTCTGTATCACTGCTGGACAGAGGCACAGCAAACTAATGGGTATAGTATTCTTCAACCTAAGGGGTGGTGAAAGCCACACAACTCTGGCTAGGCTTATAAATGCCCTAGGGCAGATAGCCTAGTATGAACCTATGAATCCTCACAGGGAGGTAAAGATAATTCCTGATCAGAAGAGGAATCAGAAGAAATAGAAACCTGATCTGAAGATTCATAATTAGTGTCTTGCCTAGGCCTCTTATTTGGAGGAGGATGGGTATCCCTGATCAAGGTAATAAGGTCTTCAGCCATTTTGATAATCTGCTTTTTAGGCATAGAGGCCTGTGCATGTGGCTCACACATCGTTTTTTTAGTTTTAGAAGTTGCATTTGTCTTTGATTTTGCAGCTGTTGCTTTGCTATACAAATGTTGAGATCTGAATGCACCCTCAGAAGCCTGTGCCTGCTCAGCGCCTCCAGACCCATCCGAGGGAGATACATCCGTCGGTCCAATACCTTGAGAATCTTGCGGTATTGCCTGACTCCACATGGGTGTCGGTAGAGGCTTGTGACTCGAAGGTAGCGGGTATCAGGGGCTGCAAAAGCGCCTCACTGAGTACCAGCAAACCGGCGACTGGCTTAGAAGCTTCGTCGTCGGTTTTGGATCTCGACTGCCTTTCTCTGTCCTTTTCTTTGCATTTTTTATGCACTCCAATAGTCGGATTGCTATCCAACGGCATTTCTGGGTAGTTAAATCGGTTTCCAAAATACTTTGATGCAAAAATATACCGATGCTTAATAGTGCGTTGGTTAAATCTAGCACAAAACAGACAGCCAGGCACGTTGTGATCAGGGCCTAGGCAAGGAATACAGTACAAATGGAAATCCTTATGAGGTATTTGCTTCCCACAAGTAATACAATTATTAACTTTTTCTGACATCGGTAAAAAGCAAGAAAAAAGTTTCCCCAACGGGGTACTTAGCTTTAGTGAACACTTTGTTTCTGAAACTGAAACTCAAATATTTCAGTAGTCGGCCGACCGACAGTTGCAAAATGCTTATGCTTCGGGCACCGCTCAAGCAAGAAAGACTGAAGAAAATGGCACCAGCTGCATGTTTTATAGTCCTGACGACCTGACGTCATGGAAGAGAAGACAACAACTGACGCAGGACCCAAGACTTTGGAATTCAGGCAGACTGAGGGCAACCTGCCAGCAGATTACCCAAATGTAATGACTGCAACTGTGAAACACGAAGAACATCATACGTTTTTCCTGCCCCAGATGTCAGGTCCCCCCCATAATGGGAAGCAAATTATATTATACACACACACACACACACACACACACACACACACAGTGGGCTGGAGGGAGGTTAACCAGGACAGCAACAGTTAATACACGAACATCTACATTTATGTAAGTGTACACAACTGTACTATGTTCTTCGTGTTTCACTGTTGCAGTCATCACATTTGGGTAGATTCTCAAAGCTAAGGATGGCAGGAGGAATTTAAATAGCATTAAGACCAGCTATAAAGGCCCTGCAAGACTGCAGTGGCAAGGCCAGCTCTGGATTTAGAGAAAATTGGCAAATGGTAATCCTTGGTGAAAGTATGTACAGAACTCCAGGTAGCAGCTTCTAGGATGTCCCTGGTTGGGACACCTCTGAGAAAGGCTGTAGAGGTAATGCAGCCCTGGTTGAATGGGGTCTAATCCCCTGTGGGATAGGTATCCCATGGTGCTTAAAACAGAAATGAATGCAATGGCCTATCCACTTAGAAATGGTTTGCTTTGAAACAGCCTTCCCCCCCTGGCCCTTGCAGCAAATGCCACCAGCAGTTGCTCAGATTTCCTTTGAGGTTCAGTCCTGTCCTGTCCAAGTAAAATCTATAAATTGTCTGTGCACATCTAAGGAGTGCAGTATGCGTTCCCCTTTGTTCTGTGGATTAGAAAATGAGGTTGGCAAATAAATGAACTGATTAAGAGCCACACTGGATACCGCCTTGGGCATGAAGGAGGGATTAGTCCTGAGGGACATCCAGTCCGCATGAAAGATGATGAAAGGCTCCACCACCATAAGGGCCTGTAATTCAGATACCCTTCTTGCTGAAGTGATTGCTAAAAGGAAGGATGTTTTCCAAGAAAGGAATTTAACTCTGCACTTGCAGCCGACTCAAAAGGAGGAAGAGTGAGTTTATCCAATACAAAGTTAAGGCCCCAGGCTGGAGTTGGGGCTCTCTTGGGTGGTCTTAAGTTTTTGGCCCCTCTTAGGAACTGCTTGAGCAGTGGATGAGAGAAGAGGGGTAGTTCTGTGTTGTAGTGAGCTGAAATGGCTGAGGTGTGAATTTTGATTGAGGAAAAAGAAAGGCCCTTGTGAAGCATCTCAATTAAGTATCGAAGAATCTGTGGTAAACTGGGAGCTGCTGTGCCCCATCCCTTGAGTTGGGTTCTAGGCACAGAATCCTTTCCATTTTTCAGCATAAGATTTTCTAGTACTAGGCCTCCTTGCCTACAAAATGACATCCAACACTTGTCTACTGAGGGATGGTACTGGAGAGATTAGGTAATTAGCCAAGCTGTCAGGTTCAGGGTTTGAAGCGGAGGGTGTAGAATCTGGCTTTCCCTGCTGTGACAGCAGGGTAGGGGGTCTGAGGCAGGTGCCATGGAGCCAGCAGTGACACTGCGCAAGAAAGGGTACCAGTGTTGGCGTGGCCAATCTGGTGCAATCAGTATCATCCTTGGTTTGTCCTGTTTGATCTTTACTAGTACTTTGGAGAGGAGAAGCAAAGGAGGAAAGGCATAAACTGATGGATTTTTCCAGCTGAAGGACAGAGCACCCACTTTCCAAGCTTTGCGAGGAGTCCTTGTGCAGAATTTCTCCAATTGCTAGTTCTGGGGGGAGGCAAAAGTACAGTTGTGTACACTTACCATAAATGTAGATGTTTGAGTGTATTCACTGTTGCAGTCATTACATTTGGGTTATCTGCTTGCAGGTAGCCCTCAGTCAGCCTGATTAACAAAGTCTTGGGTCCTGCTTCGGTTCCTGTCTCTTCTTCCACGACGTCAGGTCGTCAGAGGTATAAAACACGCAGCCGATGCCATTACATTAGTTTTTCTTGCCCCAGATGTCAAGTGCCCCCCTAATGGGAAGCAATTAAATATAAAAGCACAAAGATACCTCCAACAAAAAAAGCAAATACTACCTCAAAATTCAACAAAACCAACAAAACAATCCTCAAAAGTTCTGTTCAGGTATTAACAAATTGCTCCACCCAGGACAATCCAAAATACCTACCTCCTCTAACCTAAGCCAAACACCTCCCGACCAAATTGCAGACACCTTTAATAACTTTTTCTCTGAAACAGTTCAGTCTCTAGCAACTACCTTACCTACTATTAACACCACTAAATGTCCCACACCAACCAACTTACCCCAGTCTTTTAACCTTCACCCTATTCAAACATCTTTAACACACTCCTTGCTTCTTAAACTTAAACCATGTAGCCCATCAGCAGACCTTCTCCCACCTGAATTCCTGCAAATTGCAGCTGGTGTACTTGCCTACCCTATTTCTATCCTAACAAACAGAACTATCTCTGAATCTTAAGTACCATCCATCTGGAAAATCTCCTATATCATCCCTCTGCATAAGGGAGGTACCTCAAATGAATTATCAAACTTCCGCCCAATAGCCCTTCTCTCTCCCCTTGCAAAAATTATGGAGTGATGTATTCACCGGCAATTACTTCAGTACCTCCTACAAAACAACATACTATTTGACTGCCAACACGGTTTCAGGCCACACCATAGTACTACTACAGCTCTTCTATCCTTTACAGACTGCATTAATAAAAACAGGAATTCAAACCTATCTTCTGCACTCTTCTTAGACCTTTCAAAGGCCTTTGACATGGTTAATCACCAACTATTGATAAGTATACTCGAATCTCTCTCCCTTGATCATCAACTAATAAAATGGTTCCAATCCTACCTAGAAAACAGAAAACAAGCTGTCCTGTGGGAAAACAATCTATCTTCTCAGCTTTCTATCACCCTTGGTGTCTCTCAAGGATCCATTCTTGGACCTCTCCTTTTCACAATTTTCATTAATGATCTAAAAACCTCCCTTCCCCAAACTACATGCATACAATATGCAGATGATTCAACTTTGATATGTGCCGCATCCTCCCCTGCAAAATTACATACTAACATGCAAACAGTCTTTACTGTAGTTGAAAATTGGTTCCATCGAATATGTCTCCTCCTCAACCCAAAAAAAAACTAAATTACTACTATTTACTCCCACACAGAAGTCCCCCTCAATCAATTTCATAGTAAAATCTAATGATGGCACAGAAATTAGCCCCTGAAACTACCACAAAACTCCTTGGTGTAATAATAGATAATCATCTCAACTTTGACACACACATTGACTCAACTATTAAATCAGTAAATAGAAAACTTGGATTCCTCTAAAGAATCAGACCATTTCTTACAGAGTCAGCAAAGATCGCTATTGCCCAAACCCACCTCATCTCCACCCTACTCTATGCCTCCCCTATCTATACGAATCTATCCCAAAGCAACCTAAATAAACTAGCAACAGCCTACAACAACATAGCCAAATTTGCCACCGGCGCCCCTTTCCGTACTCACCATTGCCTTAATCTTAAACTTCTAGGATGGCTGGAAGTACAAAACCAACTAGCTTACCAGCAACTCATTTTTATTCACAAGATTTTACATCATCCTACAAATACTCCCATACTATGTAGCCTAGTTAACTCTTATAAAATCCTTCCTACCCTAAGATCTGCTAAAAAGCTACAAGTTGCCACCACTAAATACTTTAATAAATCTGGGGACTGCCTATTCTCAAATGCAGTTGGCAATACTTGGAACAAACTTCCAACTGAAATAACATTTCTTACCTCCACCAACCTTAAGAAAAAACTGAAAAACTTCATTAAAACCAAATGGCTTTGCCCCTGCTCCAAGCCAGACTGATACTTGCATATTCTTTT
Source organism: Protopterus annectens (assembly GCF_019279795.1). Taxonomy (NCBI): domain Eukaryota; kingdom Metazoa; phylum Chordata; order Ceratodontiformes; family Protopteridae; genus Protopterus; species Protopterus annectens. The sequence goes on along the minus strand of NC_056741.1, from coordinate 901,561,944 downwards.
TTTTTACTCCCTAATCTACTTCTTTTTTCTGAGATTTCTCTACCTTCTATATATGACATGATTAAACATTTTTTTCTCTTCTAACTCCCTCTGTGCTTTGTGAATTTTTTTATTTCCTATTTTTTATTTTTTTCTTTCCTCTATATACTCACATATTTAAGTGTATGTGTGTATTTATATATATATGTACGTATCTGTATATATATATATATATACATACATATATATATATATATATACATACATATATATATATATATATATGTGTGTGTGTGTGTGTGTATGTATGTATGTATGTATATATATATATATATATATAGGTATAGTGTGTGTGTATATATATATATATATATATATATATATATATATATATATATATAAATATATATATACTTTTATACTTTCCTAAATAGTAGTAGAGGCTTTATTTATAATTATTGCTGCTAATCAAATTGTATACTGTCATTATCATTTTTTTCTGTATATGATGGACTATGTAATTATTATTTTTTTTTATATATATATTTCAACTGTTCTGGTGGACTATTTTGTGTATATATATATAAATATATATATATATATATATATATATATATATATATATATATATATATATATATATATATGTATGTATTTTTTTTTCTTTGTAATGACTCAGAGCTTTTCTCCTCAGGCCTCAACTGAAAATGGACATATATCCAGTTAGACTAGCCCGGTCAACAAATGTTAAATAAATAAATAAATACACCAAAAAGGCTTTTAAGCATAGTAAAGGAAAGAAGAGGTATAGCCAAAAGAAGTTAGGGGGCTGGACGAAGGGTAACCAAGATTACAACAGTGAATACACTCGAACATCTACATTTATGGTAAGTGTACACAACTGTACTATGTTCTTCATGTTTCACTGTTGCAGTCATTACATTTGGGTAGATTCCCAAAGCTATGGTTGGGAGGAGAAATTCAGATAGCATTAGGGCCAGCTATAAGGCCCAGCAAGACTGCAGTGGCAAAGCCAGCTCTGGATTTGGAGAAAATTGGCAAATGATAATGCTTGATGAAAGTATGTACAGAATTCCAGGTAGCAGCTTCTAGGATGTCCCTGGTAGGGACGTCTCTGAGAAAGGCTGTAGAGGTAGATGAAGCCCTGGTGGAGTGAGGTCTGATCCCCTGGGGGATAGGTTTTCCATGGTGCTTATAGCAGAAATGAATGCAATGGCTTATCCATTTAGAAATGTTTTGCTCTGAAATAGCCTTCCCTTCTGCCCCTGCAGCAAATGCCACCAACAATTGTTCAGATTTCCTTTGAGGTTTAGTCCTGTCCAAGTAGAATCTAAGTTGTCTATGCACATCTAAGGAATGCAGTATCAGTTTCCCTTTATTCTGTGGATTGAGAAAGAAGGTTGGCAAATGAATGGACTAATTAAGAGCCACACTGGATACAACCTTGGACATGAAGGATGGATTGGTTCTGAGGGACACCCTGTCCGCATGAAAGATGATGAAAGGTTCCACTGCCATAAGGGCCTGTAATTCAGATACCCTTGTAGCTGAAGTGATTGCTAAAAGGAAAGCTGTTTTCCAAGAGAGAAATTTTAAATCTGCAGTAACAGCTGGCTCGAAAGGAGGTAGAGTGAGTTTCTCCAAGACAAAGTTAAGGTCTCAGGCTGGGGTTGGAGCTCTCCTGGGTGGTCTCAAATTGTTGACCCCTCTGAGGAACTGCTTGAGCAGTGGCTGAGAGAAAAGGGGAGGTTCTGTGTAATAATGAGCTGAAATGGTTGAGGCATGGATTTTAATGGAGGAAAAAGATAGGCCCTTGTGAAGCATCTCTGTTAAGTATTGTAAAATCTGAGGTAAATTGGGCGCTGCTGTGCTCATCCCTTGAGATTGGTTCCAGGCACAGAATCTTTTCCCTTTTTCAGCATAAGATTTTATAGTTTTAGGCCTCCATGCCTGTAAAATGATATCCATCACAGATTTGCTGAGGGATGGTGAAGGAGAGATTAAGTAATTAGCCAGGCTGCAAGGTTCAGTGTTAGAAGCTGAGGGTGCAGAATCTGGTTCTCCTGCTGAGTTAGCAGGGAAGGAGTCGGAGGCAGGTGCCATGGAAAACGGAGACACACACTGCACAGGAGGGGGTACCAGTGTGTCACGGTCATCTCCATGGAGATAACCGTGACACACTGCGCAGGAGGTTGTACTAGTGTTGGCGCGGCCAGTCTGGAGTAAAATCATCCTTGGTTTGTCTTGTTTGATTTTTAGTAGTACTTTGGAGAGCAGAGGCAGAGGGGGGATGGCATAGACTGATAGTTTTTTCCAGCTGAAGTACAGAGCATCCACTTTCCAGGCTTGTTTGTGGGGAGCCTTTGGGCAAAATTTGTCCAACTGGTAGTTCCGGGGAGAGGCAAACAGATCTAGATCTGGGCTCCCCCATTTGCTTGTCAACATGTTCAAAATCCTTGGTTCTAGTTTCCACTCGTGAGGGTCCATGAGGTTTCTGCTTAGTCCATCTGCCAGTGTATTTAATTTTCCTGGCAGGAATAGAGCTTGTAGGTGCACTTGGTAGCTCAAGGCTGTGTTCCACAATGCCATGGCTAGTCTGCAGAGGGGGTAAGAATGTGTACCCCCTCCGCTTGTTTATGTACCACTTAACAGTGGTGTTGTCCGTCTTTACCATTAGTTGTCCTGGAAGAATGTGGTCCTTGAAGGCTGTCAGAGCATTCTGTACAGCTAATATTTCTTTTTGATTGATATGCAGGTGCATCTGACTTGGGTTCCATTTTCCCTGAATGCACATCCTGCCAGGTGAGCCCCCCATGCATAGCCTGATGTGTCTGTTAAGGTTTGGGCAGCAGGGGGTGGTGTGAAAGGTAGTCCTTGTTTTGGTGGCAGGCCTCTGCCCACCAAAGGAACTCTAGGTGTAGGCAAGGTATAATAGGAATCATTGTTTCCAGGTCTTGACCATGTTGACACCATAGGCTTTTTAGATACCACTGCAGTTTCCACATATGCAGTCTTGCATATGGAATTAGAAGAATGCAGGAGGCCATGAACCCCAAGGCTTGCAGTGTTCGTCTTGCAGACATAGCAGGGTTTTTGTGGCCACTTGTTTGATGTAGGTTGTCAAATGAATTTGTTTCTCTGGCGTAAGGTAAGCCATCTGGGAAGTTGTAATTAAGCTTGCTCCCAGGAATGTAATTTGTTCACAGGGTACCAGGTGTGATTTCTTTTCGTTTATGGTGTACCCCAGACAAGTTAGAACCAATGTACAAATGCCAGATGATTCAAACGTATGTCCTGGCTTTCTGCCTGAATTAGACAATGAGCCAGATATGGGTATATTTGAATATTTCTTGGCCTGCAAAATGCAATAACTGGAGCTAGGCATTTTGTGAATACCCTGGGCGCAGTAGATAAACCAAAGGGCAATGCAGAGAACTGATAGTGCTTGTAGCCTGCCTTGAAGCGTAGGTATCTTCTGCAAGATTCCCTGATTGGGATGTGCAGGTATGCTTCTTTTAAATCTAGTGTTGCCAACCAGGCATCTTTGCCTAGCATAGGAAGTAACTGGTGAACAGTCAGCATCTTGAATTTTGGAATCTCCAAAAAGGTGTTTAAAGTACACAGGTCCAGGATAGGAAGCCATGAATTGTCTTTTCTGGGTACCAGGAAAAGTCTCTAATAAAAACATTGTCCCTTTTCCTCTTCTGGAACCAGGTGAATAGCCCCCATGGCCGAGAGAGAAAGTACTTGTTTTTGGGCCTCTGCCCACTGATTTGGGGGGTAGGTCTGGTCACCCGCTTGGTGTTGGCAACGTGCGGAAGTGAAATCTGTATCCCTGGGACACTATTTAAAACCCATTTGTCCTGGGTAGTGAGTTCCCAATTCTTTGCTTGAAGAGCAATATTTCCCCCCAAAGGGGCAGTCAGTTGATAAGTGCTTGGAAATTTTAAAAGGAAGTCATTGAGACAGTTTACCATGGGGGGGGGGGCGGTCTTATTCCCAGATATGGAAGTGGAGGCCCCCCACTGCTTAGTTCTGTCTCTCCCCTGGGACTTAAACCTGGGGGGGGGGGGTTGCTGTGTCTGGGTTTGGCTTGAGAAGACATGGAAGGGGCTGGAAAGGACAATTTCTTAGAGGGCCAGTGCCTACTAAATCTAGGAGGCTGAACTTGTAAAAAAATCTTTTAACAGTTTGCATAGATTTAGCTTTATCTTCCATCTTTTTAAGAACTTCCTCAGCCTTGTTGCCAAACAGGCGGTCTTGATTTAAAGGAGCATCCAACAATTTAGCTTTAACATGATCAGGCAAAGATTGCTCCTTAAGCCAAGTATGCCTTCTGAGCACAGACTCAGTAACAGCATCCCTGCAAGAGGCCTGAAATGAATCAAAATCACATTGCAAAGTATGTTTTCCAACTTGTTCAGCAGGATGCATTAAATCCTGTAATTCTTTATTTTCCATACAGTCAGGAATCATCATCATTTTCTGTTTAAGCAGTCCAATAACATGTTGCTGATACTTTAACATATGAAACTGGCAGTTTAAAGACCTAATGGCCATGGTTGCAGAAGTGTAAACCTTCTTACCCCATCTATCCAGCGCCCTGGAGTCTCTATCAGAAGGGGTAGGATTTTTAGTAGTAGAAGCCTTAATGCCCTTGGGCCCCTGTGAAATGGTCTCTGGATCTGCAATAGGATTTTTGAAAAGGAACTTGTGGGACTCAGGGACCCTGTAGTATCTGTCAAGTTTTCCGGGAGCAGGAGGCAGGGAATCAGGGGCCAAACTAGAGTCCGAAAAAGCATCAACAATGTCTAGTACAGGAGGAATAGTTAAAGGCCTAAGCTGAGGTAAGAGAAGGAAATCCCTAAGCCTCTTTTCTGAATTAGGAAAATCCTGGCTTTCCCAGTGGAAATGCTCCCTTAGAGTATGTAAGGTTGCCCCAAAAGAAAAATCCTTAGGGGGGGGGGGGAGCAAAGGGAATGGAATCCTCTGCATCAGAATCTTCATAAGTAGATAAGGGCAAATCAAGATCAGAAGAATCAGCAAAAACAGAATCCTGATCAGAAGGATTCATAATCAACTTCGGTCCTAGGTCTCTTAGAAGGGGGGGGGTTAGCTACCCCTGATTAGAGTTATTAGATCTTCAGCCATTCTTATTGGTTTTTTAGGCATAGAGGACTGAGCATGTGGCCTGGGCGCCATTTTTTTAGGCATGGATAGAGATTTAGACCTACGTAAAGAAGGAAGCGTCGGTTTAATATGCAAGTCCGTAGGCTTGAATACACCCTCAGAAGCCGGTGCCTGCACAGCTGCTCTAGACCCATCCAAGGTAGACACATCCACGGGTTCCATAGCTGAAGCATTTTGTGGCATACCGGACTCCGAATGGGTCTCAGTAGAAGCCTGCAAATCAGAAATAGCAGGTATCAGGGGCTGAGAAAGCGCCTCACTGAGTACCGGCAAACTGGCGACTGGCTTAGGAAAAGCATCCGACAGTTTAGGACCTCGCTGCCTTCTGTCTTTATCTTTGCATTTTTTTCAGAATCCCAGTAATCGGATGGCTAACTGATATCTCTGGATAATTAAACAGAGAACCGAAATATTTAGAGGTGAAAATATGCCGACAACAGACAGTGCGCCGATTAAATAAAGCAAAAACCCGACAGCAAGGTATGTCGTGGTCAGGGCCTAGGCAAGGAATACAGTACGAATGAAAATCTTTATGAGGTATTTGCTTTCCACAAGTAATGCAGTTATTAACTTTTACGGACATCGGTAAGAAGCAAGAAAAAGTTTCCCCAACGGGGTACTTGGCTTTAGCTGAAGACTTCGGTTCTAAAACTAAGATTTCAGGAGTCGTCCGACCGGCACTTGCGAACTGCTTCTGCTTTGGGCACCGCATGGCAAGAAAGACTGGGGTAATGGCGTCAGCTGCATGTTTTATACCACTGACGACCTGACGTCATGGAAGAAGGGACAGCAACCGACGCAGGACCCAAGACTTTGTTAATCAGGCCGACTGAGGGCTACCTGCAAGCAAAATGTAATGACTGCAAAGTACAGTTTTGTACCTACCATAAATGTAGATGTCCGAACAGGATAGCATCTGCAGTCATAACAAATGGGTTGTCCTGTCGTCAGGCAGCCCTTCGGTCGGCCGGATTCCAAAGTCTGGGTCCGGCTTCGGCTGATGTCTCACTTCACCCGACGTCATCTCTGCTGGTCTTCGGGTATAAAGGCATCAGCCGACGCCATTTTCCTCAGTGTTTCTTGCCCCAGATGCCAGTTGCCCTCTTGGAAAGCTAAATTTTGGATAAATGCCAATGTTTCCAAAAAAGTAGAAGGCAAACACAAAAATAAGCATGTATGTACATATATACAAACAAATACACCATAAGAGACTCCCCCAGCTAGCTATTAGGAGGGTAAATACCCTAGGAGTACCACAGAGGGAAGGAGGAGGGTAATCCTGACTGCAGATGCTATCCTGTTCGACATCTACATTTATGGTAGGTACAAAACTGTACTATGTCCTTCAAGGATGCATCTGCAGTCATAACAAATGGGTAGAATACCATAGCCAACTAGGGGTGGAGGAAGAAAAATTATGGTGTAGTTAGGATCCCTTGCAGTACAGCAGTGGCAAACCCTGCTCGGGATCTAGAGTATAGAGGTAAATTATAATGCTTGGCAAATGTATGCACGGAGGTCCAAGTAGCCGCCTCAATAATGTCCTTGGTTGCCACTCCTCGTAAGAAAGCTGTGGTAGTGGCTGTAGCCCTTGTAGAATGAGGTCTTATGTTCTGTGGAATTGGTTTTCCATGGTAGGAGTAACAGAATCTTATGCAATTTCCTATCCATTTGGAGATTGTCTGTTTGGAAATTGCTTTTCCTTCCCTTCCTGTTGCATAGGCTACTAAAAGCTGGTCAGTTTTTCTGTTACCTTTGGTTCTGTCCAGGTAGTAGCGTAACTGTCTATGTACATCCAAGGTATGCAGCAGTCTTTGCCCCCTGTTCTGTGGATTGGGAAAGAAGGTAGGTAGGTGGATTGCCTGGTTTAAAGACACTCTGGATACCACCTTAGGCATAAATGTAGGATTAGTTCTCATGGACACCCTATCTTGATGGAAGATTAGGAAGGGTTGTACTGCCATTAAGGCCTGTAGTTCCGAAACCTTCCTTGCTGAAGTAATTGCCAGTAGGAAAGCAGTTTTCCATGATAGGTGTTGAAGATCTGCTGTTGCTGCTGGTTCAAATGGAGGGAGTGTCAATTTTTCTAGCACAAAGTTCAAGTCCCATGCTGGTAATGGTGGTTTCCTAGGAGGTTTTACATTCTTGATCCCTCTGAGGAACTGCCCGAGTAGAGGATGCGAAAAGACAGGTGGATCGAAGCTGTATTCTGCTGAAATAGCTGATGCATGTATCTTGATGGAGGAATAGGACAGGCCTGTATGTAGAAGCTCTGCCAAGTACTCCAGGATGTTAGCAATATCTATGTTCGACACATCTTTTCCTCTTTCAGTACTCCAAATGACAAACCTTTTCCATTTTCCTGCATAGTTCCTTCTTGTTGAAGGTCTGCGGGCTTCAAGGATAATGTCTTTAACCCTTTGGGATAGGTCTGGGTTAGCTGCTGTTATGTGATGTTCCAGGCAGTCAGTTGCAAGGTTTTTAGGTTTGGGTGCATGATGTTGTAGTTGTTCTGAGTTAACATCAAAGGCATCAGGGGTATTGACCACATTCTCCCCCGAGACATGCTCCTCAGCAATGGGTACCAGTGTTGTCTTGGCCAATTCGGAGCTATCAGGATTATCCTTGGACGTTCCTGTTTGATTTTCAGTAGTACCTTGTGCATCAAAGGAAGAGGTGGAAATGCATATGCTGTCAGGCCTTTCCAACTGAAGGATAGAGAGTCCACCTTCCATGCAAGTGGGTGGTATGTCCTTGTGCAGAATTTTTTGAGCTGGTGATTGAGTGGGGATGCGAATAGGTCTATTTGTGGCATTTCCCATTTCTTTGTGATGGCCTTGAAGATGTCCGGGTGTAGCATCCATTCGTGGGCATCCGAGGTGGTTCTGCTTAACATGTCTGCTAGGGTGTTTTCTTTTCCCGGCACAAACATTGCCTGTAACTGGATGTTTTAGCTCAGAGCCATATTCCAAAGGTCCAGAGTCATTCTGCATAGGGGGTATGAATGTGTGCCTCCCTGTTTGTTGATGTACCACATGACTGTGGTGTTGTCTGTCCTTATCATTAAATGGCCTTCTTTGAGGAATGGTCTGAATTTCTGGATTGCTAGTTTTACTGCCAGCATTTCTTTTTGGTTTATGTGCAGGTGCAGCTGCTCGAGTCCACAATCCTTGTATGCATTTGTCCAACATGTGCACCCCCCAGCCTAGGGTCTGAGGCGTCCGTTGTGATGGTTTGGCTTGCTTGAAAGTTGTGGAAGGGTAAGCCTGGGTTTGACTGGCATGCTTGAGCCCACCATAGGAACTCCTGTTTCAGGCATGGGATTAGTGGGATTTCGGTTTCTAAGCTGTGCCTGTGTTGAGACCATAAATTCTTTAGGTACCACTGTAGCTTTCTCATATGCAGTCTGGCATGTGGGACCAAGATTATGCATGATGCCATGAAGCCCAAGGCCTGCAGTACTTTTCTTGCTGTTAGTTTGTTCTGCTTTGTTAATGCCAAGAAGTAAAGAGGGAGTTGTTTTTGTTTTTCTGCAGTTAGGAATGCCATTTGTTTTACTGTGTCCAAATCTGCACCCAAGAATGTTCTTGTTTGGGATGGTATCAGTTTTGACATTTGTAAATTGACTGTGTATCCCAGGGCTTGTAGTAAGCAAATGACTCTTTGTAAATCTGTTGTCAGCTTGCTTTTGTTGTCCGCTTGTAACAGGCAGTCGTCCAGGTATGGATAAATTTGGATTCCCTGTAGCCTGCAGTGAGCGATTACTGATGCCAGGCATTTTGTGAATACTCTGGGAGCAGTAGATAAGCCAAAGGGCAATGCTGAGAATTGATAATGCTCTGATCCTGCAAAAAATCTGAGGTATCTTCTGCAATTTGGTCGTATGGGGACGTGCAGGTATGCCTCCTTGAGATCTAGAGTTACCAGCCAACACTCCTTGCCCAGCATGGGAAGAAGTTGCTGTAGGGTCAGCATTTTGAATTTTGGGACAATGATGTATGTGTTTAAAACGGACAGGTCGAGAATAGGTCTCCAACTTTTCTCTTTTCTTGGTACTAGGAAGAGTCTGGAGTAGAATCCTTTGCCCTGTCCTGTTATTGGTACTCTTTCCACAGCTCTCATCTTTGTTAATTCCGCTATCTGCTTTAGAGCTTCTGTTTTTTGATTTGGAGGTAGGTTTGGCATTCCTCTTTTTACTGGTAAGGTGTGGAAGTGGAACCTGTAGCCTTGGTCTATGGTTTGCAAAATCCACTTGTCTTTTGTGATATAGTGCCAATTTTTCGAAAATAAGGCTAACTTTCCGCCTAAAGGTGCTGCTATTTGCTCCCTGGTAGGCGGTGTCAGAGCCAAGTCACTGTGATTGTCCTGTTGCAGTGGCAGTGGTTGTGTCTGTGCCTCGGTTATTGCCTTGCCACTGTCGTCCTCTGTAGGCACCTCCTCTGGATTGATTTCTGCCTCTAGAGCGTCTATTCCTGCCTCTTTGAGATTTTGAGGAGTCTGGAAAGGACCAATTTTGGCAGGCCAGTTCCTGCTAAACCTTGGGGCTGAACCTGTAAGAAATCCTTAACTGTTTGTACAGATTTTGCCTTCTCTTCCATTTTCTTCATTACTTGCTGAGCAGGTGTACCAAATAGACTGGCCTTATCCATAGGAGCATCTAACAGCTTTGCTTTAACATGATCCGCAAGACCTGTTCTTTCAACCATGCATGCCTTCTTATCACTGTGCCAGTCATGGCTGATCTAAATGAAGCCTCCAGTGCATCATAGCCACATTTTAAAGAATGGTTACTAACCTGTTGGATGTTATTCACCATTTCTAAAACATATTTCTTATCTAAGGAGTCATCAGAGGACAGCTTCTTAGTTAACTGATCAAGCATAAACTCTTGGTATTGGATCATATGAAACTGACAGTTTAAAGCTCTAGCTGAGAGAGTAGCAGAGGTGTAAACTTTTTTCCCCATCTCTCTAAGGACCTGGATTCCCTTTCAGAAGGAGTAGGTTTTTTTGCTGAGGTCGAGGCTACTGCCTTAGGCCCCTGGGATATAGTCTCAGGATCTGCAAGTGGGGCCTTGTATAGGTGGTGATGAGTGTCTGGCACCATGTAAAATCTATCTGGTTTGGCAGGGGCTGGAGGTAAAGTATCAGGAGCAGTGCAAACATCATTAAATGCATCATCCACAACAGGCAGTACTGGAGGTATAGCTAAGGGCCTATGTTGTGTTAAGTGCAGAAATGTCCTAAGCCTTTTTCTTGAATCTGAGAAATCTTGTCCCTGCCATTGGAATTGTTCTCTCATGGCATGTAAGGTTTCCCCAAAGGAAAATTCCTCTGGCGGAGAGGCAGATGGAATGGATTCTTCAGCATCGGAATCTTCATATGTAGAAAAAGGAGCCTCTGGCTGGTCTGTAATGTCTGAGTCATCCGCAGAATCATCAGAGGACACTGGCTCGGGGGGCTCTGCTCTAGATCTCTTTTCTGGTGGCTGAGAGGCCCTGTCTGGGTGAGATTGGGATCCCCTAATTAAGGATATTAAATCCTCTGCCAGAGTAAACATTTGTGAACTAGAAGTGGGCCTGTGTGAGGGGTGCTTAACAGGCACTGATTTAACGGTTTTGGCTGCTTTAGCCCTGGCAAAGGCCTTAATAGACATGGCTGCAGGAGACCTAGCAGCACCACGTGCTGGGGTAGAGACATCCAAAGGGATGGTGTCTGATAAATCACTAGGAACCACAGTAGTAGGCAAAACTTCTGAGGCCGATTCAACTAAGGTAGCAGGAGCCTCAGTAGTAGTCATGGATTCGGCTGAAGATTGACCTGTTTTCTCGGTTTCGGCCGAAAACGAGACACTCGCGGCTTGCTTAACCGTGGTTTCGGCCGAAACCGCGGACCGCGAGTGTCGGTCTTTTTCTTTGCGTTTTTTAACAATTTGGGTAGTCGGAGGATCCGACGGCATAATGTACGCAAAATCTGAGCCGAAAAACTGTTCAGCAAACTCCGACCGACGCCTAAGCGTTCGTCGGTTGAAGGAAGCACAGGCCGAACAGGCTGCTACGTCGTGGTCTGGGCCTAAGCAAGGCAGACAGTAAGAGTGGAAATCTTTATGAGGTATTTGTTTCCCACAAGTTAAACAGTTATTGACTTTTTCTGACATCGGCTGAGGCAAGAAAGAGTCCCCAACGGGTACTTAGCTTTAGAAGTCTTGAAGTATTATTCGTAGTAGTAATCTCTGGATCTGACCGACCGACACTTGCGAACAGCTTCTGCTTCGGGCGCCACGCGGCAAGAAAGACTGAGGAAAATGGCGTCGGCTGATGCCTTTATACCCGAAGACCAGCAGAGATGACGTCGGGTGAAGTGCGACATCAGCCGAAGCCGGACCCAGACTTTGGAATCCGGCCGACCGAAGGGCTGCCTGACGACAGGACAACCCATTTGTTATGACTGCAGATGCATCCTTGAAGGACATCAGTGAAACATGAAGAACATCAGGTCTATAACTGGGCTCCCCAATTTGTTTCTCAACATGTTGAAAGTCTTTGGTTCCAGTTTCCACTTGTGTGGGTCCATGTAATTTCTGCTTAGTTCGTCTGCGAGTGTATTTAGATTTCCTGGCAGGAATTGAGCCTGTAGATGCACTTGGTAGCTCAAGGCTGTGTTCCACAGAGCCATGGCTAGTCTGCAGAGGGGGTAAGAATGGGTACCCCCTGCTTATTTATGTACCACATAATAGTGGTGTTGTCCATGTTTACCATTAATTGTCACTGAAGAACGAGGTCCTTGAAGGCTGTCAGAGCATTCTGTACAGCTAACATTTCTTTTTGATTGATACGCAGGTGCATTTGACTTGGGTTCCATTTGCCCTGAATGCACTTCCCTGCCAGGTGAGCCCCCCATGCATAGCCTGTGTCAATTCTTAGGGTTTGGGTGGCAGGGGGTGGAGTGAATTGTAGTCCCTTGTTTTGGTGGCAGGCCTCTGTCCACCAAAGGAACTCTAACCGTAGGCAAGGTATGATAGGAATTCATTACTTCTAGATCCTGAGAATGTTGACACCATAGACTTTTTAGATACCATTGTAGTTTCCTCATATGCAGTCTTGCATATGGAATTAGTAGAATGCAGGAGGCCATGAACCCCAAAGGCTTGCAGTATATTTGCCTTGCAGATAGCAGGGTTTTTGTGGCCATTAGTCTGAATAAGTTGTCAAATTAATTGGTTTCTCTGGCGTGAGGAAAGCCATCTGGGAAGTTGTGTTCAAGCTTGCTCCCAGGAATATAATTTGTTGATAGGGTACCAGATGTGATCTCTTTTCATTTGTGTGTACCCCAGACAAGTTAGAACCTTTTGTACAAATGCCAGATGATTCAAAAGTATGTCCTGGCTTTCTGCCTGAATTAGACAATCGTCCAGGTATGCATACATTTGAATATTTCTTTGCCTGTAAAATGTAATGACTGGAGCTAGGCACTTTGGCTTATCTACTGCGCCCAGGGTATTCACAAAGGGCAGTGCAGAGAACTGATAGTGCATGTAGCCTGCTTTGAAGTGTATGTATCTTCTGCAAGATTCCCTGATTGGGATGTGAATATAGGCTTCTTTTAAATCTAGTGTTGCCATCCAGGCAGCTTTGCCTAGCATAGAAAGCAATTGGTGAAGAGTTAGCATCTTGAATTTTGGAATCACCAAAAAGGTGTTCAAGACAGAAAGGTCCAGGATAGGACACCATGAGTCGTCTTTCCTGGGTACCAGGAAAGGTCTGGAGTAGAAACCTTGTCCCTTTTCCTCTTCTGGTACAATATGAATAGGCTTTATGCTTAAGAGAAAGAGTGCTTGCTTTTGGGCCTCTGCCCACTGATTTCGGAGTAGATCTGGCCAATCGTTTGGGATTGGTAACATGAGGAAGTGAAATCTGTATCCTTGGGAAACTATATTTAAAATCCATTTGCCCTCGGTAATGAGTTCCCAGTTTTTGGCCTGCAGAGCAATCTTTCCCCCAAAAGGAGCAGTCAGTTGAGAAGTGCTTGGAAGCTTTAAAGTTAAGTCATTCAGACAGCTTACCATAATAGGGGGTAGTCTTACTACTCCCTGATTTGGAAGTGGGAGCCCCCGACGACTACTTAGTCCTGTGAGTACCCTGGGACTGAAGCCTGGGTGTTCTGCTGGTTTTGGGTTTGGACTGAGAAGGCCTGGAAGAGGCAGGAAAGGACCAGTTCTTAGAGGGCCAATGCCTACTAAATCTTGGAGGCTGTACTTATAGGAAATATTTAACAGTTTGCATAGATTTAGCTTTTTCCTCCATCTTTTTAAGAACTTCTGATTTGTTGCCAAACAGGCGGTCCTGATTTAAAGGAGCATCCAGCAATTTAGCTTTAACATGATTTGGCAAAGATTGCTCCTTAAGCCAAGCATGCCTTCTAAGCACAGATCCAGTGACAGCAGCCCTGTAAGATGCTTCTAGCGAATCAAAACCACATTGCAAAGTATGTTTTCCAACCTGTTCAGCAGAATGCATTAAATCCTGTAAATCCTTATTTTCAGCACAATCAGGAATCAACATAATTTTCTGTTTAAGCAATCCAATAATATGCTGCTGATACTTTTAACGTATGAAACTGGCAGATTAAGGCCCTAATAGCCAAAGTTACAAAAGTGCATACCTTCTTACCCCATCTATCCAGCATCCTGGAGTCTCTGACAGAGGGGGTAGGATTTTTGGCAGTAGTAGCCTTAATGCCCTTGGGTCCCTGTGAAATGGTCTCAGGATCCGCAGTAGGATTTTTAAAAAGGAACTTGAGAGAGTCAGGAACCATGTAATATCTATCAAGTTTTCTGGGAGCAGGAGGTAGAGTCTCAGAGGCCAAGCTAGATTCCGAAAAGGCATCAACAATGTCTAGTACAGGAGGGATAGCTAAAAGCCTGTGTTGGGGCAGGAGTAAGAAATCCCTAAGCCTCTTTTTAGAATCAGAGTAGTCCTGGCTTTCCTAGCAAAAATGCTCCCTAAGAGTACGCAAGGTTTCACCAAAAGAAAAATCCTCTTGGGGGGGGGGGGGCAGAGGGAATAGAGGTAGATAAAGGTAAATCTTGGTCATCAAAGTAAACAGAAATTTCAGACTCCTGGTCAGAAGTATTATAAGCAAATTCAGTCCTAGGTCTCTTAAAGGGGGAAGGTTGGCTTCCGCTTATTAAAGTAATAAGGTCTTCAGCCTTTCTTATCATTTGTTTTTTAGACATAGAAGCCTGACCATGCGGTCTGGTCGTCTGTTTTCAATGCATGGTTCGAGTTATAGGCCTTGAAGAAGATGGCATTAGTTTAATATGCAAGTCAGTAGGCCTGAATACACTCTCAGAAGCCAGTGCCTGCACAGCGGCTCCGGACCAATCCAAGGTAGATACATCTGCAGGTTCCACAGTTGAAGCATCTCGTGGCATACCGGACTCTGAATGCATATCAGTAGAGGCCTGTGAAATTGAAGTAGTGGGCATCAGGGGCTGCAAAAGCGCCTCACTGAGTACCACCAAACTGGCGACTGGCTTAGGAGAAGCGTCGGTGGCAGCTTTGGACCTAGGCGGCCTGTCTCTGTCTTTATCTTTGCGTTTTTTCAGAATGTCGGTAGTCGGATGGCTTACCGAAGAAATATCTGGAAAATTGAACAGAGTACCAAAATATTTAGACGCGTAAATATACCGACAACTAATAGTTCGTTGCTTAAATGAGGCACAAAACCAACAGTGAAGTAAGTTGTGTTCAGGGCCTAGGGAAAGGAATACAGTATGAATGAAAATCTTTATGAGGTATTTGCTTTCCACAAGAAATACAATTACTGACTTTTACTGACATTGGTTTAGAGCAAGAAAAAGTTTCCCCAGTGGGGTACTTAGCTTTAATTTAAAACTTCAGTTCTGAAACTCGAAAATTAAAATTTCAGGAGTCGGCCGACCGGCACTTGCGAACTGCTTCGGGCACCGCACAGCAAGAAAGACTGATATAATGGAGTCGGCTGCATGCTTTATATCCCCGACTACCTGACGTCACGAAGTTGAGACCAACGCAGGACCCAAGACTTTGATAATCAGGCTGACTAAGGGCTACTGCAAGCAGATAACCCAAATGTGATGACTGCAACAGTGAAACACGAAGAACATACAGGACTGCAACAGTGAATACACTTGAATATCTACATTTATGATAAATGTACACAACTGTTCTATGTTCTTCATGCTTCACTGTTGAAGTCATCACCTGTGGGAGGATTCCCAAAGGTCAGGAGAGGGGTAGGAGGATAGGTTAGAGCCCTAGGCATGGATCAGCAAGCCCTGCAGAACTGCAGAAGCAAACCATGCCCTAGACTTAGAAAAAAAAAAAAAGAAAAGAGGTAGGTGGCAAAGCTTTGTAAATGTATGGACAGAGGTCCAGGTGGCAGCTTCCAAGATGTCCCTGGTGGGGATTCCTATGAGGAAGGCTGTGGAAGTGGAGGCTGCCCTAGTGGAATGGGTATGAAAAGACTTGGGGGGGGGGGTTCCCATGTAGACTGTAGCAGAAAAAGATGCAGTGTGATATCCATTTGGAAATAGTCTGCTTTGAAATGGGCTTCCCCTCTGCCCCTGGGGCAAAGCTGACAAGCTCTGTTTTTTCTGATGGGTTTAGTACAGTCTAGATCTGAGCTGTCTGTGCACGTCTAGCAAGTGCAGAATTCTTCCGCCCTTATTTTGAGGGTTGGGAAAGAAGGTGGGTAGATGTACGACCTAGTTGAGGGTCACATCAGATACCACCTTGGGCATAAAGGAGGGGTTAGCCCTCAGGAACACCCTGTCTGCGTGGAAAATGATGAAGGGTTCAACAGCCATGATTGCCTGAAGTTCTGAAACCCTTCAGGCTGAGGTGATAGCTAGTAGGAAGGCAGTCTTCCAGGAGAGGAATTTAAATTCTGTTTTAGCAGCAGGTTGGAAAGGAGTTAAGATTAGTTTTTCTAAAACATAATTCAGGTCCCAGGCTGGTGTGGGAGGCCTTCTGGGAGGTCTGATATTAGAAGCCCCTCTGAGGAATTTTTTAATCAAAGGATGAGAGAAGAGGGGTAGGTCTGAATCGTAATGGGCAAAAATGGCTGAGGCATGGATTTTAATAGAAGACAAGGAGAGGCCACTTTTGAGCAACTCGGCTAGTTAATCTAAAATAAAAGTAACGGAAGGATGTGAGGTACTGGCCCCTCTGGACTGGCTCCAGGAGCAAAATCTTTTCCATTTTTCTGCATAAGATTGTTTAGTGCTTGGCCTTTTGGCCTTTGTGATAATGTATATGACCAGTTTGCTTAACAGGTCTCTGGTCAGTTTTTAAGGTATAAGCCATGCTGAAAGATCAAGTCTGGGTGCAGCATCTTTCCCCTCACCTGGGTCAAGAGGTCTGAGATCAGGGGAAGTTGCTTGGGGGGCTATGAGGTCAGGCTGCACAGTAAGGGGTACAAATGCTGCCTGGTCCAATCTGGAGCAATGAGGATGGCCTTTGGTCTCTCCTCCCTTATTTTGATCAGTACCTTGGGAATAAGAGGCAGAGGAGGGAATGCGTGCACAAAGAGGGAGTTCCAGGGGAAGGTCAAAGCATCCACCTTCCACGCAAGGAGGGGATACTCCCGGGTAATGAACTTTTGAAGCTGGTGGTTGAGGTGCAAAACAAAGAGATCCACCTCCAAAGTCCTCCACTCCTGAGTGATTTGCAGAAAGATCTCCCTGTGGAGCAATTTGTGGGGGTCCAGTAAATGTCTGCTTAGGTGGTCTTCCAGGGTGCTTTTGACCCCTGGTAGGTACTGGGCAATTAGGTGTAGACCCATGGGAGTGGATGTCAGCCAGAGGTTCATGGCTAGTCTGCACAGAGGGTAAGATTGGGTCCCTCCCCCTGGTTTGCTGATATACCACATTACTGTGGTGTTGTCTGTTTTTATAAGGAGGACCCCTGGCCTGAGATGCAGTTTGAAGGATGTCAGAGCCTTTTGTACTACCATCATTTATTTCTGACTGATGTGCAAGTGAAGGTACTGGGCATCCCAAAGACATTGGGTGCACCTGCCTGCTAGGTGAGCACCCCAAGCAATGTCTGAGGCATTGGTGGTGATGGCCAGGCCGGTAGGGCGGAGGATGAAGGGAAGACCCTTGTTCTTGGCACAGGCCTCTGCCCACCAGAGAAACTCTGCCTTTATACATTGGAACAGAGGGAGAGAGGTCTCTAGAGATTGAGAGTGCTGGCAACAAAGGTTCTTCAGGTACCACTGAAGTTTTCTCATGTAAAGCCTGGCCAGAAAAGTTAGGAGGATGCAAGATGCCATGTATTTCAGGGCTTGCAGGAACTTCCTTGCAGTGAGGTGACTTCTGGAAGCCAGCTGGGTAAAGAAGAGAGGCAGGACGCTCTGCTTTTCTGGAAATAGAAAGGCCTGCTGGGATGCTGTGTCTAGCAGAGTTCACAAGAAAATTATCTTCCTGGTTGGGGTTTGCTTTGATTTCTTCTCGTTGATGGTGAACCCTAGGGAAGTTGGGAGAGATTTGACAAAGAGAAGGTCCTGGAGCAGCTTTTCTCTACACTCTGCCTGAATGAGGCAATCATCCAGGTAAGCGTAAATCTGAGTATTTCTTTGTCTGCAAAATGCTATGGTTGTGGCTAAACATTTGGTGAATACTCTGCGTGCAGTAGATAAGCCAAAGGGCAGCGCAGAGAACTAAAAGTGTTGTGATTCTGCTCTGAAGCGCAGGAATTTCTTCCAGGATTCCCTTATGAAGATGTGGAGGTAGGCATCTTTTAGGTCTTGGGTCACTAGCCAGGCATTTTTTTGTTAGCATGGGCAGCAGCTGCTGCAAAGTGAGCATTTTGAATCTGGGGACCACCAGGGAGGTGTTCAGAATGGATAGATTCAGGATGGAATGCCAAGTGCCCTCATTTCTGGGAAAAATTAATAGTCAGGAATAAAAGCCTTTGCCTGTTTGATCTGGGGGGACAGGTTCTACTGCCCTCTGGGATATGAGAGTTTGGACCTGTTTCAATGCCTCTGCCCACTGATTTGGAGGCAAGTCTGGGTACCCTCTTGGAAATGGGAGTTCGCTGAAAGAGAATTTGTATCCCTGAAAAATGATCTTTAAGACCCATTGGTCCTTTGTTATAGAAAGCCAATTTTCTATGAAGTGGGAGAGCCTTCCTCCTAGTTGTTGGTGAGTGAAGGTAGGGCAGAGGGGGGAGGGTAATTTATTGTGAATTTTTGCCATAGAAGGGTGGCTTAGAACTCCCTGTCTTTGGGGGAGGAAGTGGTCCACTGCTTGCTTCTCTGCTGGCCCTGGGATAGGGGCCTGGATGGTCTGTCCCTGCAGGGCTTACTTTGGCCCTGTCTGCTAGGTGCAGGGAAGGACCAGTGCTTACAGGAAACGTTCCTGCTGAACCTGGGAGGTTGAGCCTGAAATAAATATTTTACTGTTTGCATAGATTTTGCTTTGTCTTCCATCTTGTTAAGCACCTCCTCTGCTTTTCCTCCAAACAAGTGCTCCTTATCCAGGGGTGCATCTATAAGTTAAGACTTGACATGATCAGGGAGAGGTTGTATCTTCAGCCAAGCATGTCTCCTAATGGTAGATCCTGTCACTGCTGCCCTGCTAGAGGCTTCCAAGGCGTCAAATCCACAGTGTAAGGAGTGTTTGGCCACTTGACAAGCAGAGTGCAGAAAATCTGCTAATTCTTTTGAATTGGCAGTCAGGAAAAGTAAAAATCTTTTGTTTTAATAGCTCCAAAGAGTGTTGCTGATATTTTAACATACGGAAATGACAATTAAGTGCTTTGATAGCTAAGGTAGCACAAGTGTATACTTTTTTCCTCCATCTGTCCAGAGCTCTGGAGTCCTTGGCAGAAGGAATAAGACTCTTGGCAGAACTAGTCTTAGCTCCTTTAGGTCCCTGTGTAATGATCTCTGGGTCCGCAGCAGGACTTCTGTACAGGTATTTGTGAGAATCCGGTACTCTGTAATACCAGTCAGGTTTACTGGGAGAAGGTGGGACGCAGTCGGGGCTAAGCTGGATTCATGGAAACCATCATCTATCACTTCTAAAATAGGGGGGATGGGTAGGGGTCTGTGCTGGGGCAGGTCCACAAACTCTGTCTTTTCTTAGACTGGGGGAAGTCCTGAGATTCCCACTGAAAAAGTTCCTTAGGGGTGTGAAGGGATTCTCCAAAGGAAAGGTCCTCTGGAGGGGAGGCAGAAGGGATGGATTCCTCTGCATCCGAATCCTCATAAGTAGTCACAGGTTGCTGTTCCTCTTCAAAATCTGAATAGTTAGACTCCTCAGAATCCTGTTCTGTCATAATTTCTGCAGAAGGGTGCCTTTTCTTTTAAGAAGTTGTGGCCTGACTATCCCGGATAAGAGAGATGAGATCCTCCGCCATTTTAAATATTTGTGCTTTACTTAGCGTTATACATTTTCAGCTGAAATTCAAACTCTGGTAGCGACTTATTGGCACTCGTGCGAACTGCTTCTGCTATAAGCTCCACAGCAAGAAAGACTAATGCAATGACATCGACTGCCTTGCTTTATAGCACTGATGACCTGAAGTCAGATTACAGGCAACTGCAGCCGACGCAGAAAAACATTGACTCTGGTAATCGGGCCGGCCGAGGGCTACCAGAGCAGTGATAACCCACAGGTGATGGACTGCAACAGTGAAACACCAAAGAACATCCACAGGTCCAATGATGAGAATGCTCAGATTCCACAATCGGAATAAGGCCACTTTTTTGTTTGGAGACACCACGATATTACAAAAGCCCTGTTTAATAAACTAGATTGGGAAGTAACAAAGTTGACAGGGAAAGTATGTGACATTTTATGTGATGGAATTATAAAGCATACCTCTCAAACGGACAAAATTCCTCGGTATTTACCGGTTTTGAGGGCAAAATAATGGGGCACCACGAATTTCCAAGTGGCCCCTTCACTTCCTGATTTTTTTTTATTTTTATTTGCAATGTATCTAGTGTACAAAACAGAATGGACTGCTAATCAAAGTGTCTTTTTTAAATTCGACAATTTTATTTTTTCTGTGGAATTTTCCTTTAATAATTGTATTGGCGTGTCTGTGGAGAAAGGAGTCTGCTGCAGTTGTTGGAGGCCCTTCTGCTCACAGATTTGCACCTGCCATTTACGCAGTTACTCTTTCTTTAAGGTTACTTTTTTCCTCTTGCTTGTGTGCACTGTAGCAGTAGCATACTCTGATGCTTGGAATATCATGAGCAGTAGTTAATAAAATATATGCAAATGAGTACAGTTAATGGGACAAGTGGCATGCTTTTCTTTCTTTTTAGGGGGGGTCTTACGCTTACATTACTTAGCACATTAGCATGTCATACTCGTGACTATTTAACTAGATCTTTATGTGGAGGGTATCTGTATTTTGAGCAGTTAGACAGCAGTACGTCATCTTTGTAGCACTAGTTCTGTTGATGTAGGTCGTGAGGTCTGCGCCTGAACTTGGCAGACAATGTGCTGTGGGATGCACACGTTATCCATTTCAAATATTACAAACTGCGATGAACCTGTGAGATTTTCTAGAACTCATTATGCATATTCAAGGTGCAGCACTGGAAATGTGTCTAGAAATTACTTTTTCTTCCTCGGCTGGAGTACAAATTTAGTTTGTGTAGTTTGTGGTGCACCCATTCTCTATACTGTTAATCTTATCTCTGAGTTTTCAAGTTCATGATTTGGTACATTGCCCTCAACCCATCTAGGACAAATTTCAACAGAAACTACAGTTGTGTACCTACCATAAATGTACATGTTCAAGTGTATTCACTGTTGCATTCATTACACTTGGGTTATCCTGCTGGCAGGCTACCCGCAGTCGGCCAGAATTCCAAAGTCTAGGTCCAGCGTCGGTTGCTGTCACCTCTTCCCTGACGTCAGTGTGCCAGGGGTATAAAAGATGCAGCCGACGCCATTTTCTTCAGTTTTTCTTGCCCCAGATGTCAGGTGCCCCCAAATAAGTAGGCTGAAAAAAAAATTATGCCAAAAAGCATGCATATACTAAATTAAACATTTCCTTCATCTACAAGCAAATACACCACATAGGTTGTATAGAACAGAGAAGTACAGAAAAGTCCCAGCAAAGAAAAAGGGGGATGGTGGGTGGGTAACCTGGACTGCAACAGTGAATGCACTCGAACATCTACATTTATGGTAGGTACACAACTGTACTATGTTCATCATGTTTCACTGTTGCAGTCATTACACTTGGGTTGAATCCCAAAGCTGAGGTTGGGCCTAAATAGGATTAGGAGAGGCTACCAGGCCCTGCAGAACTGCAGTGGCAAAGCCTGCTCTGGATTTAGATAGAGAGGTAAGTGGTAGTGCTTGGTGAAAGTGTACACTGAACTCCAGGTTGCAGCCTCTAAAATGTCATTGGTTGGTACTCCTCTGAAGAAGGCTACTGAAGTGGCTGCTACTCAGGCAGAATGTGGCCTAATGCCCTTAGGCACTGATTTGCCATGTTGTGAATAGCAGAAGTGAATGCAGTGTCCTATCCATTTTGAAATGGTCTGCTTTGAGATAGGCTTTCCTTGTGATCCTGCAGTATAAGCTACAAACAGTTGCTCAGTTTTTCTGAAAGCTTTTGTTTTGTCCAAGTAGAATCGTATCTGTCTGTGTATGTCTAAAGCATGCAGAAGTCTCTCCCCTTTATTCTGGGGATTTGGATAGAATCTTGGCAAATGAATGGTTTGGTTAAGAGCCACACTGGATACTACCTTTGGCATAAATGTTGGGTTTGTCCTTAGAGAGACACTGTCCTGATGAAAAATGATGAAAGGTTCCCTGTCAGGCCGGACTCAGGGCAAGCTGCCAGCAGATTACCCAAACGTAATGACTGCAAAAGTGAAACACGATGAACATCGTCAGAATCAGACTGGGGGCTGATGTAGCATGAAATCACAGAAGCTTGTGGTTATAACTGCCCTTTTGCAGTAGGATAAGAGGAAACACAGCAAGCAATCTGGGGTTGAAGAGGCACTGAACTGGTTGAGAGTCTTTCCCTTAGGCATGGCCTGTGGAAAACCTTGAAAGCAGAGGATGCAACTAGCTCTGAAGACCTGCTCCTGTCCAAAGACAACAGGGACTCCTCAGTGCCGATGTGCCCTGCACCACAGGCTGATCTAGAATCTGAGCTGTTGAGAGCTGATGCTGCGAGAGGTAGGAACAGCTCTAATAATTTTGATGTCAGACCCCCCCCCCCCCTTGAAAAAGAAGTTATGTACTCACCATAACGTTCCATCTGAGTTTATGCTTTTCATTTGTCTTCAACCTGTGGGACACAGGATCCAAGACAGATCTGACTAAGCTGCATTTTCCAGCTTCAGATCAGAGTTCCAAGCTCCTCCATACCCATAATGCCAGTCTCCCTCCTCCCCTCAGATTGAGTTTTCTGCCAACCATAGTATTCCAACCTGAAACAATGCCTTACCCGGTTGGAAAAAATACCCAGAGACTACCACAGGGAAGAAATTATGCCCAAGTAAAAGCTATGTCTCTTCCGGCCAACCACACAGCCCACGTAAAGCAGGCAAGAGGAGGGAGGGACAGCAGACGGCTGAAGACAAATGAAAAGCAAAACTCAGATGGAACATTATGGTGAGTACATAACGTCATTATCTGAAGTTGTTTTTATTTGCTTTACAACCTGTGGGACAGAGTACCCAGCTACAAAAAAACCCGGGAGGTCATCATGGAAGGGTATTTCAGAGCACGGCAGAGCCAAAGGATGCCCTAATTCTGGACAGGAGATCCAACTTGTAATGGGAGACGAAAGTATGCGATGATGCTTAGGTAACCGCAGAGAAATATCATCCAAGTAAACTGGACCAAAAGGCAGCTGAAGTGGTCACAGACCTAGTGGAATGCACCTTAACTTGACCTGGCAGAGATCATCCTTTGGCTGAATATGCCAGAAGTCTGCACGGAGAGATACAACAAGCAATGGTGACCTTCGAAACAGGTTTCCCTAAAAAGGGATTAGAGTAGCAAACAAAAAGTTGATCAGACTTACGAAAAGACTTCGTTCTATGCAAGTAAAAATGTAACTGCCTGTGAAAATCCAGCAGGTGCAAATTATAATCTCCCTTATTCCGAAAATTCAGAAAGAAAACAGGGAGACAAAGTATAGTTGTGTACACTTACCATATATGTAGATGTTAGAGTGTATTCACTGTTGCAGTCATCACATTTCGGTTATCTGCCTGCAGGTAGCCCTCAGCCGGCCTGAATACCAGAGTCTTCGGATTTCTGGGTCGGATGCTGTCGCTTCTTCCATGACGTCAGGTTGTCAGGGGTATAAAACATGCAGCCAATGCCATTACATCAGTTTTTCTTGCCCCAAATGTCAGGTGCCCCCACGACAGGAAGCAATTATATGGTATGGAACACCCCCAGCAAAAAGCGAATACATATGATATAATATATGCCAAACAAGAAGGAAAGGTAGAGCCAAGCGACATCAGGGGGCTGGAAGGAGGGTAACCAGGACTGCAACAGTGAATACACTCGAACATCTACATTTATGTTAAGTGTACACAACTGTACTATGTTCTTCATGTTTCACTGTTGCAGTCATCACATTTGGGTTGATTCCCAAAGCTAATGAAGGGAGGAGGCAGTTAAAGAGCATTGGTGCTAGTAATCAAGCCCTGTAAGACTGCTGTGGCAAATCCAGCTCTGGATTTAGAGAAGATAGGCAGATGGTAATGCTTGGTGAAGGTATGTACAGAGCTCAGGTAGCAGCTTCCAGGATATCCCTGGTAGGGACTCCTCTGAGAAATGCTGTAGAGGTAGATGCAGCCCTGGTGGAATGTGATCTTATCCCCTGTGGGGTAGTTTTTCCACGGTGCTTGTAGCAGAAATGAATGCAATGGGCTATCCATTTGGAAATAGTTTGCTTTGAAATGGCCTTCCCCTCTGCCCCTGCAGCAAAACTAACTAGTAGCTGGTCAGATTTTCTGAGAGGCTAAGTTCTGTTCAAATAGAATCTAAGCTGTCTGTGCACATCCAGAGAGTGCAGTATCCTTTTCCCCCTTATTTTGGGGATTAGGGAAAAAAGTAGGCATATGAATGGACTGGTTTAGAGCCACAACAGACATCACCTTGGGCATAAAGGATGGATAAGTCATGAGAGAAACCCTGTCTGCGTGGAAGATACTGAAGGTTTCCACTGCCATGACGGCCTGCAGTTCACTTTTCTTGCTGAAGTGATGGCTACAAGTAAGGCTGTTTTCCAGGAAAGGAATTTCAATTCCGCTGTAGCAACTGGTTCAAAGAGGGGAAGAGTGAGTTTTTCCAATACAAAGTTAAGGTCCCAGGCTGGAATGGGAGCTCTCCTGGGGGGTCTTAAATGTTTGGCCACTCTAAGGAATTGTTTTAGCAGGGGATGAGAGAAGAGGGGTGGCTCTGTATTATAATGTGCTGAAATGGCAGAAGCATGAATCTAAAGAGAAAGGACAGGCCCTTGTGGAGCATTTTTGTTAAGTAATCTAGAATATGGGGTAAAGTTGGGCACTGCTGTGCCTCTCCCCTAAGCCTGGCTCCAGGAACAGTATCTTTTCCACTTTTCTGAGTAGGATTTTCTAGTACTAGGCCTCCTTGCCTCAAGAATGACATCCAGCACCTGGTTACTGAGAGTTGCTAGGGGTGAGCTCAGGGAATCAGCCAGCCTGCAAGGTTCAGGGTTTGAAGCTGAGGGTGCAGGATCTGGCCCGCCTGCTGGGACAGCAGGGAAGGGGTCTGAGGCAGGTGCCATGGTTGTAGCACTGTCAGTCTGTGTAAAAAGGGATACCAGTGTTGGCATGGCCAGTCTGGGGCAATCAGTATTGTCCTTGGCTTGTCCCATTTGTCCTTTAGTAGAACCTTCTAGAGGAGAGGCAAGAGGGGGAAAGGCATAAATTGAGAGGCTTTCCCAGAAAAAGGACAGGGCATCCACTGTACAAGCTTGACTGTGGGGAGTTCTGGTGCAGAACTTGTTCAACTGGTAGTTCTGAGGGGAAGCAAATAGGTCTACTTCTGGTGTCCCCCATTTGTTCCTCAAGTGCTTGAATATTTTGGGTTCTAGTTTCCATTCGTCTGGGTCTATGGGATTTCTGCTTAAATCATCTGCCAGTGAATTTAGTTTGCCTGGCAGGAATTGAGCTTGCAGGTTCACTTGGTAGTTCAAGGCTGTGTTCCACAGAGCCATGGTTAGTCTGCACAGTAGGTAGGAATGAGTCCCCCCCCCCCCCGCTTGTTTATGTATCACATAACTGTGGTGTCTGTCTTTACCAAAAGTTGTCCTGGAAGAATAAGGTCTTTGAAGGCTATCAGAGCATTCTGTACAGCTAACATTTCTTTTTGACTGATATGCAGGTGCATCTGTCTTGTGTTCCATTTGTCCTGAATGCACTGCCCTGCCATGTGTACCCCCATGCATAGCCTGATGAGTCAGTTGTTAGGGTTTGGGTGGCAAGGGGTAGAGTGAAAGGGAGTCTCTTGACCACCAAAGGAACTCTGTCCTTAGACAGAGAATGATAGGAAGCATTGTTTCTAGGTCCTGAGAATGTTGACACCATAGACGTTTTAGATACCATTGAAGTTTCCTCATATGCAGTCTTGCATATGGAATTTACAGAATGCAAAAGGTCATGAACCCCAGGGCTTACAGGATTTTCCTTGCAGAGAGCTGGGTTTTTGTGGCAGTAGGTTCTCAAATAAACTTGTTTCTCCGGAGTAAGGAATACCATCTGGGAAGTTGTGTTCAAGCTTGCTCCCAGGAATACAATCTGTTGGCAGGGTACTATGTGTGATTTCTTCTCATTGATGGTGTACCCCAGTGAGGTTAGAAGTCTCTTTACATATGCCAAGTGTTGTAATAGCAAGTCCTGACTTTTGCCTGAATCAGGCAATCATCCAAGTATGGGTAAATCTGGACATTTCTCTACCTGCAAAATGCAATGGCTGGAGCTAGGCACTTTGTGAAAACCCTGGGCGCAGTAGATAAGCCAAAGGGAAGTGCAGAGAACTGAGAACATATGTATTGTGGTATTTTATGCAGGATTCCCTTACTGGAATGTGCAGATAAGCTTCTTTCAAGTCTAGGGTTGCCAGCCAGGCATTCTTAGCTAGCATAGGAAGAAGCTGTTGAAGAGTTAGCATTTTGAATTTTGGAACCATCAGAAAGGTGTTGAGAATAGACAGGTCCAGGATAGGACGACAGGATTTTTTTTTTTTTCTGGGAACCAGGAACAGTCTTGAATAAAACCCTTGTCCCCTTTGTTCTGCTGGTACTGGTTGAATAGCCCTCATACCAAAGAGAGAAAACACTTGTTTCTGGGCCTCCGCCCACTGATTTGGGGGGAGATCTGGCCATCCACTTGGGGTTGGGTAATGAGTGGAAGTGGATTCTGTATCCTAAGGAAACTACGTTTAAAACCCATTTGTCCTGGGTAATGAATTCCCAGTTTTTTGCCTGCAGGGCAAACTTTCCTCCTAAGGGAGCAAGTAATTGAGCAGGGCTTGGAAGAGTTAAGGATAAGTCATTGTGCTATTTTTCCATAGGAGGTGGCTTCCCTGCTTTGGAAGTGGGAGCCCCCCATTGCTTAGATCTGTGCATAGCCTGAGACTGAAGTTTTGGTGGTCTGCTGCTCCTAGGTCTGGACTGTGAAGGCCTGGAAGGGACTGGAAAAGACCAGTTCTTTGAAGGCCAATACTTACTGAATCTAGGAGGCTGTACTTGTAAGAAATCTTTAACAGTTTGCATAGATTTAGCTTTTTCCTCCATATTTTTGAGGACGACTTCTGCTTTGTTGCCAAAAAGGCGTTCTTGGTTTAAGGGTGCATCTAATAATTTAGCTTTAACATGATCTGGCAAGTTTTGTTCCTTAAGCCAAGCATGCCTTCTAAGTACAGACCCAGTGACAGCAGCCTTGCAAGATGATTCTAAAGCATCAAAACCACATTGCAAAGTATGTTTAACTACTTGGTCAGCAGAATGCATTAACTCTTGTAAATCTTTGTGTTCAGCACAGTCAGGAATCAACATCATTTTCTGTTTAATTAATCCCATAATATGCTGCTGATACTTTAACATATGAAACTGGCAATTTAAAGCCATAATGGCCAAACTGACAGAAGTATATACCTTCTTACCCCATCTGTCTAAAGCTCTAGAGTCCCTATCAGAAGGCGTAGGGTTTTTGGAAGTAGTAGCCTTAATGCCTTTTGGTCCTTAGGAAATGGTCTCTGTATCCACAGTAGGATTCTTGAAGAGGAATTTGTGAGAGTCAGATACTCTGTAGTACCTGTCAGGTTTCCTGGGAGCTGGAGGCAAGGTGTCTGGGGTGAGGCTAGACTCCAAGAAATCATCATCTACAATCTCCTGAACAGGGGGATAGAGCTAGAGGCCTGTGTTGAGGCAGCAGTAAAAATTCCCCAAGTCTCTTTTTGGACTCAGGTTAGTCCTGGCTTTCCCAGAAGAAATGCTCCCCAAGAGTATGCAAGGTTTCCCCAAAAGAAAAATCTTTGGCGAGGAAGCAGTGGGAATGGAATCCTCTGCATCAGAATCCTCATAAGTAAAGAAGGGTAAATCCTGGTAGTCAGAAGGAACATAGATAACAGATTCTTGATCAGAAGAATCAGAAAGAAAATCAGTTCTAGGTCTCAGAGGGGGAAGGCTGGCTTCCCCTAATTAATGTAATAAGGTCTTCAGCCATTCTAATCATTTGTTTTTGAGGCATATGGGCCTGAGAATGCGGGTTGGTTGACAGTTTTCTAGGCTTAGTGCAAGCTTTAGGCCTAAGGAATTCAGTATTCTTAGCTTGAAAGGAAGTCGTCGGAAAGTACAGTTTTGTACCTACCATAAATGTAGATGTCCGAACAGGATAGCATCTGCAGTCATAACAAATGGGTTGTCCTGTCGTCAGGCAGCCCCTCGGTCGGCCGGATTCCAAAGTCTGGGTCTGGCCTCGGCTGGTGTTGCACTTCACCCGATGTCATCTCTCCTGGTCTTCGGGTATAAAGGCATCAGCCAACGCCATTTTCCTCAGTGTTTCTTGCCCCAGATGCCAGTTGCCCTCTTGGAAAACTAAATTATGGATAAATGCCAATGTTTCCAAAAAAAATAGTAGGCAAACACACAAAAAATAAGCATGTATGCACATATATACAAACAAATACACCATAAGAGATCCCCCCCTAGCTAGCTATTAGGAGGGTAAATACCCTAGGAGTACCACAGAGGGGAAGGAGGGTGGGTAATCCTGACTGCAGATGCTATCCTGTTCGGACATCTACATTTATGGTAGGTACAAAACTGTACTATGTCCTTCAAGGATGCATCTGCAGTCATAACAAATGGGTAGAATACCATAGCCAAACTAGGGGAGGAGGAGCAGAATTATGGTGTAGTTAGGATCCCTTGCAAGACAGCAGTGGCAAACCCTGCTCGGGATCTAGAATATGGAGGTAAGTTGTAATGCTTGGCAAATGTATGCACGGAGGTCCAAGTAGCCGCCTCAATAATGTCCTTGGTAGCCACTCCTCGTAAGAAAGCTGTGGTAGTGGCTGTAGCCCTTGTAGAGTGAGGTCTTATGTTCTGTGGAATTTGCTTTCCATGGTAGGAGTAACAGAATCTTATGCAATTTCCTATCCATTTAGAAATTGTCTGTTTGGAAATTGCTTTTCCTTCCCTTCCTGTTGCATAGGCTACTAAAAGCTGGTCAGTTTTTCTGTTACCTTTGGTTCTGTCCAGGTAGTAGCGTAACTGTCTATGTACATCCAAGGTATGCAGCAGTCTTTCCCCCCTGTTCTGTGGATTGGGAAAGAAGGTAGGTAGGTGGATTGCCTGGTTTAGAGACACTCTGGATACCACCTTAGGCATAAATGTAGGATTAGTTCTCATGGACACTCTATCTTGATGGAAGATTAGGAAGGGTTGCACTGCCATTAAGGCCTGTAGTTCCGAAACCCTTCTTGCTGAAGTAATTGCCAGTAGGAAAGCAGTTTTCCATGATAGGTGCTGAAGATCTGCTGTTGCTGCTGGTTCAAATGGAGGGAGTGTCAATTTTTCTAGCACAAAGTTCAAGTCCCATGCTGGTAGTGGTGGTTTCCTAGGAGGTTTTACATTCTTGATTCCTCTGAGGAACTGCCTGAGTAGAGGATGTGAGAAGACAGGGGGATGGAAGCTGTATTCTGCAGAAATAGCTGATGCATGTATCTTGATGGAGGAATAGGACAGGCCTGTATGTAGAAGCTCTGCCAAGTACTCCAGGATGTTAGCAATGTCTATCTTTGACACATCTTTTCCTCTTTCAGTACTCCAAATGACAAACCTTTTCCATTTTCCTGCATAGTTCCTTCTGGTTGAAGGTCTGCGGGCTTCAAGAATAATGTCTTTCACCCTTTGAGATAAATCTGGGTTAGATGCTGTTATGTGATGTTCCAGGCAGTCAGTTGTAGAGTTTTTAAGTTTGGATGCATGATGTTGTAGTTGTTCTGAGTTAACATCAAAGGCATCAGGGGTAGTGTCCACGTTCTCCCCCCAGACATGCTCCTCAGCAATGGATACCAGTGTTGTCTTGGCCAATTTGGGGCTATCATAATTGTCCTTGGACGTTCCTCTTTGATTTTCAGTAGTACCTTGTGCATCAAAGGAAGAGGTGGAAATGCATATGCTGTCAGGCCTTTCCAACTGAAGGATAGAGAGTCCACCTTCCATGCTAGTGGGTGGAATGTCCTTGTGCAGAATTTCTTGAGCTGGTGATTGAGTGGGGATGCGAATAGGTCTATTTGTGGCATTCCCCATTTCTTTGTGATGGCCTTGAAGATGTCCGGGTGTAGCATCCATTCGTGAGCATCCGAGGTAGTTCTGCTTAACATGTCTGCTAGGATGTTTTCTTTTCCCGGTACAAATATTGCCTGTAACTAGATGTTGTAGCTCAGAGCCATATTCCAAAGGTCCAGAGTCATTCTGCATAGGGGTATGAATGAGTGCCTCCCTGTTTGTTGATGTACCACATGACTGTGGTGTTGTCTGTCCTTATCATTAAATGGCCTTCTTTGAGGAATGGTCTGAAATTCTGGATTGCTAGTTTTACTGCCAGCATTTCTTTTGATTTATGTGCAGGTGCAGCTGGTCTGGAGTCCATAATCCTTGTATGCATTTGTCCAGCATGTGTGCCCCCAGCCTAGGTCTGAGGCGTCCGTTGTGATGGTTTGGCTTGCTTGAAAGTTGTGGAAGGGCAAGCCTGGGTTTGACTGGCATGCTTGAGCCCACCATAGGAACTCTTGTTTCAGGCATGGGATTAGTGGGATTTCGGTTTCTAAGCTGTGCCTGTGTTGAGACCATAAATTCTTTAGGTACCACTGTAGCTTTCTCATATGCAGTCTGGCATGGGGGACCAGGATTATGCATGATGCCATGAAGCCCAAGGCCTGCAGTACTTTCCTTGCTGTTAGTTTGTTCTGCTTTGTTAATGCCAAGAAGTAAAGAGGGAGTTGTTCTTGTTTTTCTGCAGTTAGGAATGCCATCTGTTTTACTGTGTCCAAATTCGCACCCAAGAATATTCTTGTTTGGGATGGTATCAGTCTTGACTTTTTTAAATTGACTGTGTATCCCAGGGCTTGTAGTAAGCAAATGACTCTTTGTAAGTCTTTTGTCAGCTTGCTTTTGTTGTCCGCTTGTATCAGGCAGTCGTCCAGGTATGGATAAATTTGGATTCCCTGTAGCCTGCAATGAGCGATTACTGATGCCAGGCATTTTGTGAATACTCTGGGCGCAGTAGATAAGCCAAAGGGCAATGCTGAGAATTGATAATGCTCTGATCCTGCAAGAAATCTGAGGTATCTTCTGCAATTTGGTCGTATGGGGACGTGCAGGTATGCCTCCTTGAGATCTAGAGTTACCAGCCAACACTCCTTGCCCAGCATGGGAAGAAGTTGCTGTAGGGTCAGCATTTTGAATTTTGGGACAATGATGAATGTTTAAGACGGACAGGTCGAGAATAGGTTTCCAACTTTTCTCTTTTCTTGGTACTAGGAACAGTCTGGAGTAGAATCCTTTGCCATGTTCTGTTAGTGGTACTCTTTCCACAGCTCTCATCTTTGTTAATAGAGCTATCTGCTTTACAGCTTCTGTTTTTTGATTTGGAGGTAGGTTTGGCATTCCTCTTTGTACTGGTAAGGTGTGGAAGTGAAACCTGTAGCCTTGGTCTATGGTCTGCAAAATCCACTTGTCTTTTGTGATATAGTGCCAATTTTTTGAAAATACGGCTAACTTTCCGCCTAAAGGTGCTGCTATTTGTTCCCTGGTAGGCGGTGTCAGAGCCAAGTCACTGTGATTGTCCTGTTGCAGTGGCAGTGGTTGTGTCGGTGCCTCGCTGGTTATTGCCTTGCCACTGGCGTCCTCTGTAGGCACCTCCTCTGGATTGATTTCTGCCTCTGGCACGTCTATTCCTGCCTCTCTGAGATTTTGAGGAGTCTGGAAAGGACCAATTTTGGAAGGCCAGTTCCTGCTAAACCTTGGGGGCTGAACCTGTAAGAAATCCTTAACTGTTTGTACAGATTTTGCCTTCTCTTCCATTTTCTTCATTACTTGCTGAGCAGGAGTACCAAATAGACTGGCCTTATCCATAGGAGCATCTAACAGCTTTGCTTTTACATGATCCGGCAAGACCTGTTCTTTCAACCATGCATGCCTTCTTATAACTGTGCCAGTCATGGCTGATCTAAATGAAGCCTCCAGTGCATCATAGCCACATTTTAAAGAATGGTTACTAACCTGCTGAATGTTATTCACCATTTCTAAAACATTTTTCTTATCTAAGGAGTCATCAGAGGACAGTTTCTTAGTTAACTGATCAAGCATAAACTCTTGGTATTGGATCATATGAAACTGACAGTTCAAAGCTCTAGCTGAGAGAGTAGCAGAGGTGTAAACTTTTTCCCCCATCTCTCTAAGGACCTGGATTCCCTTTCAGAAGGAAGAGGGTTTTTTTGCTGAGGTCGAAGCTACTGCCTTAGGCCCCTGGGAGATAGTCTCAGGATCTGCAAGTGGGGCCTTGTATAGGTGGTGATGAGTGTCTGGTACCCTGTAAAACCTATCTGGTTTGGCAGGGGCTGGAGGTAAAGTATCAGGAGCAGTGCAAACATCATTAAATGCATCATCCACAACAGGCAGAACTGGAGGTATAGCTAAGGGCCTATGTTGTGGTAAGTGTAGAAAGGTCCTAAGCCTTTTCTTGAATCTGAGAAATCTTGTCCCTGCCATTGGAATTGTTCTCTCATGGCATGTAAGGTTTCCCCAAAGGAAAATTCCTCTGGTGGAGAGGCAGATGGAATAGATTCTTCAGCATCGGAATCTTCATAAGTAGAAAAAGGAGCCTCAGGATGGTCTGTAATGTCTGAGTCATCCGAAGAATCATCAGAGGACACTGGCTCTGGGGGCTCTGCTCTAGGTCTCTTTTCTGGAGGCTGAGAGGCCCTGTCTGGGTGAGATTGGGATCCCCTAATTAAAGAGATGAGATCCTCTGCCAAAGTAAGCATTTGTGAACTGGAACTGGGCCTGTGTGAGGGGGGCTTAACAGGCACAGATTTAGCAGTTCTGGCTGCTTTAGCCCTGGCAAAGGCCTTAATAGACATGGCTGCAGGAGGCCTAGCAGCACCACGTGCTGGGGTAGAGACATCCAAAGGGATGGTGTCTGATAATTCAATAGGAACCACATTAGTAGGCAAAACTTCAGAGGCCGATTCAACTAGGGTAACAGGAGCCTCGGTAGTAGTCATGGATTCGGCTGAAGATTGACCCGTTTGCTCGGTTTCGGCCGAAACCGAGACACTCGCGGTTTGCTTAACCGTGGTTTCGGCCGAAACCGCTGACCGCGAGTGTCGGTCTTTTCTTTGGCTTTTAACAATTTGAGTAGTCGGAGGATCCGACGGCATAATGTACGCAAAATCTGAGCCGAAAAACTGTTCAGCAAACTCCGACCGACACCTAAGCGTTCGTCGGTTGAAGGAAGCACAGGCTAAACAGGCTGCTACGTCGTGGTCTGGGCCTAAACAAGGTAGGCAGTAAGAGTGGAAATCCTTATGAGGTATTTGTTTCCCACAAGTTAAACAATTATTTTCTTTTTCTGACATCGGCTGAGGCAAGAAAGAGTCCCCAACGGGGTACTTAGCTTTTTAGAAGTCTTCGAAGTAGTATTCGGTAGTAGTAATCTCTGGATCTGACCGACCGGCACTTGCGAACAGCTTCTGCTTCGGGCGCCACGCGGCAAGAAAGACTGAGGAAAATGGCGTCGGCTGATGCCTTTATACCCGAAGACCAGGAGAGATGACGTCGGGTGAAGTGCGACACCAGCCGAGGCCAGACCCAGACTTTGGAATCCGGCCGACCGAGGGGGCTGCCTGACGACAGGACAACCCATTTGTTATGACTGCAGATGCATCCTTGAAGGACATCAGAGATATCAGATTCCTGATCAGAAGAATTAGAAAATCAGTTCTAGGTCTCTTAGAGGGGGAAGGCTGGCTTCCCCTAATTAAGGTAATAAGGTCTTCAGCCATTCTAATCATTTATTTAGGCATTTAGGGCTGAGAATGCGGTTTGGCAGTTTGTTCTCTAGGTGAAATGCGAGCTTTAGGCCTGAGGAATTCGGTATTTCTAGCTTGAAACGAAGTCGTCGGTTTAATATGAAAATCGGTAAAGCCTGAATACACCCTCAGAAGCTGGTGCCTGCACAGTGGCCACGGAGCCATCCAAGGTACAGACATCCGCAGGTTCCATAGTCAAAAAAGCATCTCGCAGAATACCGGACTCCAAATGGGTCTCAGTAGAGGCCTACGAATCTGTAGTAGCAGGTATCAGGGGCTGCGAAAGTGCCTCACTGAGTACCGGCGGACTGGCGACTAGCTTAACGGAAGCGTCATTGGCAGTTTTGGACCTATGTGGTCGGTCTCTGTCTTTATCCTTACATTTTTCCAGAAGATCAGTAGTCGGATGGCTTAACGAAGCCATTCCGGAGGATGGAGATCAAGAACGAAAGTATTTAGGTACCAAAAATAGCCCAATGAATAGTTTGGGCGTTGAACAAGGCACAAAACAGACAGTGAGGAACATTGTAGTCTGGGCTTAAACAGGTGATGCAGTAAGAATGAAAACCTCTATGGGGTATTTGCTTTCCGCAGGCAAGACCATTGTTAATTTTTTTTCTGACATTGGTTAAAACAAGAAAAAAGGATCCCCAACGGGGTACTAATCTTTTTGAAGACTTCAGGTCTGAAACTCGAAAATTAAAATTTCAGGAGTCGGCCAACCAGCACTTGCAAACTGCTTCTACCTCGGACACCGCATGGCAAGAAAGACTGATGTAATGGCGTCGGCTGCATGTTTTATACCCCTGATGACCTGACATTATGGAAGAAATGACAGCATCCGATGCAGAAATCCTAAGACTCTGCTATTCAGGCCGGCTAAGGGCTACCTGCAGGCAGATAACGCAAATGTGATGAATGCAACAGTGAAACATGAAGAACATCCAGATTAAGATTTGATTCCGAAGACACCTATGGAATGTAAGAAGGATTAGTGCGCAAGGATGCCCCATCTTTACAGATCATGTAAGGAGGTTTAACAGATAAGGCTTGAAGCTCTAACACACTCTTGGTTGAAGTAATGGCAATCAGGAAGGCAGTCTTCCAAGACGAAAACTGCAAATCCACCGAAGCTGTGGGTTCAAGGGGGGGAGCAACTAAGGCATGGAAGACCAACGTGAGGTCCCATGGCAGCACTGGATCCTTGATCAGGGGCCTAAGGAGAAAGGTACCTTTCAAAAAGGCTTTACAAAGCTTAGACAAAGCCAGGGAAGCCGGATAATCTCCTACATGGAAGTTAGATACAGCTGCCAGCTGAAATTTAACCATAGAAAAACTAGAACCCTGTAGAAAAACACCTGCCAGAAATTGTAAAATATCAGGAACCAGGGCAATAAAGGGGTTCAAGTCATGTTGAGATGCCAAATCAAAAAACGTTTCCACTTACTGGTGGAAGACTTATGAGCTGCTACCAATATCTTCTTAACCAGAGATTACCCCGGGAGTCCTAGCAATCATGGGAACTGGAGCAGCCAAGTGGTAAACTTCAGACTGGCCAGATCTGGGTGTGGAATCCCTAAGAAATATGAAATTAGATCTGGAACTGGATCCAACATCCAGTTAGGACACACTATGTGAGACCACAGAGAAGGGAACCATACATGCCAATGCCAGAATGGTGCAATGAGGATGACTGAGCTCCCCAGCTGACAGACATTCTGGAAGAATTTCGAAATCAGGGGGAGAAGAAGATATGCATACAGAAGACCGAAGGCCCAAGCAAGAACCAGTGCGTCACTGAAGACTTCCCCTGATGGAGGGCTCACAACAAAAAACTAGCTGCACTTCACGTTGGAAGGAGAGGTGGAGTGATCACAGCAAGGCTGACCCCACTTTAGAAAGATCTGTTTTGCTACTGAAGGATTCAGAGACCACTCGTGAGGGAACAGGACAGACTGGCTGAGCCTCTCTGCTAGAATGTTGGACCTCCCTAGAATGTGCGTTGCCACCAGATAATGGCCTGTGCAGACCACTCATTCCCACACACTCATGGCTTTGCAACAAAGAGGATAAGACCTGGATCCCCCCTACTAGTTTATACACCAGAATACGGACATGTCTGCCTGGATGGCAATCATCCCTAGGGGAAGATGCGCATGAAGAGCTTGCAACACTAAGAGCACTGCCCTCATCTCCAGGATGGTGATACGCAATTGGGTCTTCAAGGAAGACCACATGCCTTGGACTGTCCTTCCCAAGCAATGCTCCCCCACCAGAGTAGGGAGGTGTCCATGGTCCCCATGGTCAATAGAGCAGGAAGAATAAATGAGTGACCCCGATGAAGGTCCGGGGATTGAATCCAACAGAAAAGAGAATTCCTGCATGCTTGAGATAAATGAACAGGATGGGAGAAAGGCAGATCTAGAAATTACCATTGGACCGCAAAAGTCCACTGGAGCACCCTCATGTGCAACTTGGCCATGGGCAGAAGGGTGATCATAGATGCCATGGAATCAATTGCCCATAAGACAGATTCAGCTGGGGGAGACTGAGCTTGAAGGATGCACAAAACAAAGTTCAAGGGTTTGCAGTCCGATTGGAGTTAGAAAAACTTTGGTCTGAATGGTGTCTAACCGAGCTTCAATTAAATCCAGAACTTGAACCGGGTTCAACTGGGACTTGTTGAGATTTATGAAGATGCTCAACTGGTGGGCGGTCTGAAGAAGCGAACTCCAGGGTTGGCAGAGTCTATGCCTGGAGGGAGCAGAAAGGAGCCAATTGTCTAGGTAGGGAAACACCTGGAAGCCCTGCAGCCACAGGTGAGCTGCTACCACCACCATCACTTTGGTGAAAACCCTGGGGGCTGTGGTGAGACCAAAGGGTAGCTGTTAATGACTGGCTCCCAGCTGGAAGCGGAGGAACCTCCTAGAGTGTCTGTCCATTTTGATGTGATAGTATAAGTTCTGGAGGTTCACCGAGCACATCCAGACATTCTCCTGCAGGAAGGGCAGGATAGATTGGAATGTGACCATCCGGAATTTCGTGACAGATCCAGGATTGGTCTTAAGTTCCCTGTCTTCTTTGGCACTAAAAAGAACCTAGAATAGATGCTTAATCCAGACTGGTCTGGGGGGACAGGCTGGATGACTCACTTTTCGAGCATCTTGGAATTTTCCACTGCTGCATCCTCCCTTTGCTTGGGTGGAATGTCTGGGAGGTGTTTGGGAGTGAGAGGCATTTTCATGACAGGGATTTGAAGACATTTGTGTAAAGGGGAATGAATATCCTCTGGATATGATTTGCAACACCCGACAGTCTGTGATAGACTCCCAAAGCTGTTGCGTGTAGTGAAAGTCGACCCCCGACTGCCTCCAGAGATGATCAACTGGGCAGCCCTTCAGGGCTGCTGTGCGGGCCTGTCCGGGAAAGAATCCAGAGACCTTTGGTTCCTCGTACCCCCTGTGCCGCGAAGGTGGCATCTGTCAAATCTCCCTCTGCCTCGGGGGAAAGCAAGTCCTGAGCATCTTGGGAATAACCCGGAGCCTTCTGGAACCACATCATCTTCACCCCCTTGCTGATTCCTGGAGAAGGTTCGTTGAGGGGTTGAGAAGCAGATTCTGATGACAGGCAGAGTCTTCCCATTCTCCTCGCTCTGGACCAATGTGTCATACAGTCCTTCCAAAGAGTGTGGAACCATCATATGGGGCATTTGTAAAAGATGCCTTAAAGAGCTCGAAAAGGCACAAAGTCGGAGCCAGGTGTGACAACTGATGTCAACGCCTGCTCCGGCTGCTCTAGCAGTGCCCTCGGAAGCATGAGATAGGAACCACATAGAGGGTGTTGGAAATGGAGGTGAGGCTGGCCCATCCAGGAGGAAAAAAAACTTTTCCTCCACCGACATGGACCCTGGGGCACATTTGGCAACTTCCTTAACTAGGTCTCGCTGAAGCCTGATCACACGTGTCATAAAGTACAGCGCACGTACAGAGAACGTTGCTGAACCGTAGATCCCGCTTCCCAAAACAATTCATGGTCCTCAACTCTTGGTCTGGCGAATGAAACATGGAGCTCTCCTGAGCGAGTTCCTTCCTGGTGGCTGCCGCCACCACCAGGGCATCGACAGGAGATTCCTTCAACTACCACTGCAGTTTATCTTATGGGGCACTGAGCATCTTATCAAGGAATTTGGGGATAGGCTCTAGTGTGTCAGGCTCCTTCAACGCCACAGATGTAATGAGATCAACAGGGGATCCACAGGAGGGGACACACCCTGGATGTAGAGGGTCCTGCCAAATGCCTCTAGGAGCAACGACTAGTCAGGGTTGGGTTTTTTGGGCAGACCACCTCACGCACGCTGGCAAAGGATCTCAATGATGACTCCAAAAGAATCATCATCTGGGGGTGACTGGAGGGAACCCTCCCCTTCATCCAAGTCGATGTCCTCTGTGAGAAAGTCTGGCGGTGAGTCTAAGTGTCTCCTTTTACACGTATGCTTTTGAGGAACCTCCTTGGGGGTTGCCTCTGGGGAGGACTTGAAAGCTTTGGGCTGTTCCCGTGGGGGGATTCCCTGGAGCGGGGAGGTGACAGGCTGTCCTCAGACCCACAGACTCTGAAGCCAGAGGTCGGATGGGAGAAGGAGTGATTGGCGAAAAGGCAGACTGCATGGCCTCACCCCTGGAAGGGCAAGCAGCAGGCAAGACTCCCATCTGAATCTGTGTGCAGATAAATCTCCGCATCATCCAAGACCACCTCGGCTTCTGAAAATCTGCGGGTGGACCTGGTGGAGGAGGCCACAGACACTGCCCTGGACAGGTGGTGGGTGGAGGCAGACAGGAGAATGGCCCCAAGAAACCTCCTGCTCCGGGGAGGAGCAAGGTGAATGGAGTCAGGGGGAGCCAGAGCTGGGAGCCAGGTGAGATTTCGCCAGGGGCATGACCGAAGAGATGTTGGGGGACCGCTTCCTCAGCCTAGTCAGGTCTCGGTGTTTGTGCTTTTCCCCGTCCCTTGTGGTGGGAGGTTGAGTCTCAGAGGCTAGGGTGGAAGCAGCAGCAAAAGCGGAGGATGAAGCTTGGGCCTCCATAGTGGGAGGAGGAAGGAGGCTCTTAAGGATCAGCTTTATTCTCCTGCCGATCAACAAGCGGGGGATGAATCCCATGCAGATCAAATAGGAGGAATTTTGGTGCGGGACCCCTAAACATACTACACACAGTGTAGCCATCAGTGGGGGAAAGCTTATGGCCACACACTGAGCCCTTCCTAAACCCTGGCTTAGGTGTCTCAGCCATGGAAGAGAAAGCAAAGGACCCAGGAAAACACAAACACTTAAATAGATAGAGAGAGAAAAGAGGGAACAGGATAAGAATTTTTTTTTTGAAAGCTAAGGACAGTCGCCCTAGTGCAAAGGTAGAGGAAGGTGAAAGTGTGGAAAGAGGCTAGGAAAAGTCAAAAGGATAGAATTAAATTAGCAGAACACTCTCACCAAAAGTGTGGGGCAACGGACCACAATGCTAGCGACACCAGAGGCAAACAAGATCAGTGGGAAAAGGGAGATGGGAATTATGGGTAGGGGAGGAGCTTTGAGCTCAGATCCAATGCAGGAAAATGTGGCCAAGTCGGATACGACCCTGATCAGTGTCCCACAGGTTGAACAACAAATGAAAACTTCAGATTCACAATTATTCTGCTTTGGGCGAATCTTTCCTGGATCTGACTTTTTCGGTGTTGAGAGGAAGGGATGCTGTCAGGACCAAACTAATGAACTGTTGACCCCGAAAAAGGTACCTTGGTGCAGGACGGAACATGGGTGACCTGTGACAAAGGAGGAAAAAGAGGAAGATAGTTTGGACCAATACTTTGTATAGATCCAGTGGGTGGTACCTAGAGAACCTCAAGTTAGATCAGAGTCTTAAGAAACATCCTCATCATCCTGTTGACCATCCTGCTCAGTGAGACTTCAAGATGACTGACAGGAATAAGTCACAGACGGTGGTCTGGAGAATCTTCTTTTTGCAGGATAGGAGAACATAGTCTCAGGCACCCCAGTTCCAACAAGAACCAGATCCAAGTGGAAGAGGAACAGAACTGAGGAAAAAAGAAGTTATGTACTCACCATAACGTTCCATGTTTGTAGTCCATCTCGCTCTTCATTCTTACATATAGGTTCATAGGTAGGTAATAGGCTATCGGCCCAAGGGCCTATGGAAGCCTAGCCAGCATGGTACCACAGCTTACGCCACCCAAGAAAGTTATTTTCCTGTGCCACTGTCCAGCAGAGAGACAGAAGTGATCCCCGGGGTGTATTTCCTATTTCCCATCCACTCATCAAGATTTTTCTTGAAGAGTACTAATGAAGAACTTTGCTCGACATAGATGGGTAAGCTTGTTCCAGAGTATAGGAAGTCTCTGGGACAGGAACCTATCTCTCCAGCGTGTCCTGTTTATTGTGGTGACCAGGTTTAGGTCCCTAGAGGGTGTAGCTTGGAGGGACTGGGATTTCTTTAGGTGTAGCATGTCCAACAGCTCTGGGTTTGACATGGGTTCGGAGGCTTCAACTCGGCCGATTACAAAGCTCGAAGTCTCTCAGTAGGCTCGTGGCAAGGTAGGTATCCCATAATGCACTAGTAAAAATCCCCAGTTCTTGTTTCCTGTTGTCTAAAAGTGATGGAAGGTATTTCCACAAGGAACAAAAGATGAAAGGTCTCCACCCTACAAAAGATAAATACTGTGTTTGGAAGGTAAATACTATCTTGTCTCTAGATCCTCCAAGAATACATGGACGGGGGTAGGTGGGTGGGTTCGTAAGAATGAAGGGAGGGATGGACTACTAACATGGAACATTATGGTGAGTACATAATAAGAAGTTATGTACCTACCATAACGTTCCATGTTAGTTGTCTTCTCGCTTTCTTTCTTGCTGGTTGGGGTTCGGGGCCGATCCTCGGCTCCGACTTGGCCATTTTCTAAGGCCCGAGAGCTATTTACTGGCTCGAGGCCTCCCTATATCCCACAACACATGGCGCTAGATCCCCAGATCTCGTTTGGAAGACCTAACACCACAACAATACAAAAGGACAACTGTCCAAATAGCTAGACTTCAGCTATAGGGCTAAAGAAAGGTAGAGGACATAAATCGGGTAAGACTCAGCCAGTGACAAGACTCTTCTCGGTCTATCTAGGCTAGGGGGACGGAGGGTGGGAAGCAAAAAAGAAGGTGAGAAGAAGACAACTAACATGGAACCTTATGGTAGGTACATAACTTCTTAATGTTAAGTTGTCTCTCTTGCCTTCATTCTTGCTGGTTGGGACAGCGTCCCTAGCACCTTAGTCCTGGGTGGCTCATCGGAACAGACTCTTGAGCACAGTGGAACCAAAATCAGCTCTACTAGAGACCACATCCAATTTATAATGTGAAATGAAGGTATGAGGGGTGGCCCATGTGGCCGGCACACAAATGGCTTCCATTGGTAGTCTTGATTGAAAGGCTACCGACGTAGCTAAAGCCCTAGTAGAGTGGCCTTTAGGTTTAGCAGGGAGTTCTTTATTCCTCAACTGATAAATAAAGGTAATAATAGAGGACAACCACCTGGATAAGGTTACTTTAGACACTGGTCGACCCTGCTTGCCCTTCGCATAGGACAGGAAAAGTTGGTCTGATTTCCTTATTTGCTCAGTCCTACACAAATAGAAACGTAATTGCCTATGAACATCCAACTGGTGTAATTTGTGTTCAGCTTTGCTGGAATAATTTGGAAAAAAGACTGGTGGATCAATGGATTGATTCAAATTATTTTCGGAGGGGACCTTAGGAAGGAACGAAGGATTAGTCCTAAGTGAAACCCTATCCTTATGGAAAATTAGGTAAGGAGGACGAACACATAGGGCTTGAAGTTCAGAAACTCTCCTCGCTGAAGTAATGGCCACCAAAAAGAGGGTTTTCCAAGAAAGCAATTTCAAGGAACAGGAAGCTGCTGGTTCAAAAGGAGGCATTATCAAGGAAGCTAGTATCAAATTCAAGTCCCACGGAGGCGGGGGATCTCTCACTGGAGGCTTGAGCAAGATCGTTCCTTTAAGAAAGGCTTTGCAAAGCTTATGGGACATGATGTTGGTTTCTGACAGGCCCGTCTGGAAATTTGAGATTGCCGTTAATTGAACTCTAATGGTGGAAGAAGAGGAGCCCGCTTGAAAAAGTTCTGCTAAAAAGTCTAGGACGTTATGGACAGGGGCCATAAAAGGATCTATATTTCTAGCCTCTGCCAAGAAAGAAACGTTTCCACTTACTAGCATAAGTCTTCCTAGTTGTAGGTTTGTGCGAAAAAAGGATAATCTCACGCACTGAATGGGAAATACTGGGAAGCCTGGCTAAGGTTGGAAGTGGAGCAACCAAGCAGTGAGGTTGAGAGACTGAAGAGACTGATGCAGCCTGCCCGACTGATGGATCAAGAGGCCCGGAACTGGGTTCAGATTCCAAGGCTGCTCTAGAAGGTGACTATGCAGGAATGGGAACCAGATTTGTCGAGGCCAGTAAGGAGCAATGAGGATCATCCTGCACCCCAGCACGGTAGCTTTCTGAATTAGTTTGGGAATTAGGGGAAAGGGTGGGAATGCATACAGAAGTCCCTGAGGCCAATCGTGGACTAGTGTGTCTCTGGGGGCATGTCCAGGCAGAGGGAAGAGAGTGAAGAAACTGTCGCACTTGCTGTTGAGAGGAGTTGCGAAAAGGTCGCAGCAAGGCTGACCCCATTTTCGGAAGATTTTGTCCGCTACTGTCCGATTGAGAGACCACTCGTGAGGCATGAGAATAGCTCTGCTTAGACTGTCCGCTATGACGTTGGACTTGCCAGGGATGTGCATTGCTGTCAGAAACCGTTGAGAGGAGATTGCCCACTGCCATAGTCTGAGTGCTTCTCGACATAAGGGATAGGACTTGGTTCTGCCCTGCTTGTTGATGTACCACACTACAGACATATTGT
The DNA here is from genome assembly GCF_019279795.1 of Protopterus annectens. NCBI lineage: Eukaryota > Metazoa > Chordata > Ceratodontiformes > Protopteridae > Protopterus > Protopterus annectens. The sequence goes on along the minus strand of NC_056741.1, from coordinate 901,519,165 downwards.
CTGTCTGAAATACAATGGTCCCAGTGGGTAGAGAGTTCTGAAGAGCTTGCAATGCTACAAGCACTGCCCTCATCTCCAAGACATTTATGTGCAAGTGGTACTCGTGGGGTTGCCAGGTGCCCTGGACAGTCCTGCCCTGAAAATGCCCCCCCACCCAATCAGGGAGGCATCCGTGGTCACTGTGGCAACTGGAGGAGGAAGGACAAATGGTCTGCCCTGGGGTACTGATGGGGAGACCATCCACCAAGTCAAGTGACTGCATGATTATCTTGTGAGACATAGGAAGTTGTTGAAAGGACCATTGGGTGAAAAGCATCCACTGGAGAATCCTCATGTGAAAGTGAGCCAGGGGAACTAATATGATCGCTGCTGCCATGAGACCCAATGTTTTTATGACGAATCTGGCCTGAATCTTTCTGCATCCTAATAATACCTGTACGTGTCGGTGAATGTCTGCCAGTCTGTCTATTGGACGTCTTGCGGACAGATCCTTCATATTTAATCTTGCGCCTATAAAGGTTAAAGACTGACAAGGCGACAATGTAGACTTTTCTAAATTTACTGAGATACCTAGGTTGGAGCATGTTTGGATGGTATAATCCCTGGCTCTCAGCAATTTATGTCTGGTGGTAGCAGTAAGGAGCCAATCGTCTAGATATGGAAAAACCTGGAATCTCTGCCGTATCAGGTGAGCGGTAACCACTGCCATACATTTGGTGAACACCCTGGGGGCTGTGGTGAGACCAAAGGGCAGGGCTCTGAACTGGTAATGACTGGCTCTCAGCCGGAAGTGGAGAAACCTTCTGGACCGCCTGTCCATTTTGATATGGTAGTACGCATCCTGAAGATCTATGCAGCACATCCAATTGTCCTGACCCAAAAAGGGTATAATGGACTGAAGCGTGACCATCCGGAACTTCGTTCTTTGAACAGACTTGTTTAGTCTGCTGAGATCCAAAATGGTCTCCAGTCCCGTCTTTTTGGTACCAAAAAGAACTTTGAGTAAATTCCGGATCCTTGCTGGTCTGCTGGGACGTGTTGGATGGCCCGTTTTTTCAGCAGTTTTGAAATTTCTTGTACTGCCTTGTTCCCTTAGACCGGGTGGAATATCTGGGATGGACTTCTTTGCTTTTAAGGGGGTGTGGACAAAGGGGATTTTGTAACCTCCAGATATGACAGACTGTACCCATCTGTCTCGTGTAATGAGACGCCAGGCTTCTGGGTACAGAGACAATCTTCCACCGACTGCCTCCGAAGGCGAGCAGCTGGGCAGCCCCTCAGGGGTGCTGGAAGGGCTTGTCAGAGAAAGATTCTCTGCTGTCCTGATTCTGCGGACCCCCTCTGCCCCATGGGTGGCGTCTATTGCTGTTCCCTCCTCTGCCTCTGGAGGGAAACTCGCCACGTGTCAGGCACGGCTCCCTGGGGTTTCCGGAACCACATCTTTCCACTCTTCTGACCTTTAGGGTATGGTCTAGAGGGAGTGGAAAAACAGACTCCCATGGTAGAGAGAGTCTTGCCTACCTGCTCACACCTGGTAAGGGTATCTTTCACTTGTGGTCCAAACAGAGCCGAACCATCGAAAAGGGTATTGGTGAAAGACGCCTTGAAGGAATCAGCAAAGTTACATAACCGCATCCAGGCATGTCTTCTCAAAGCCACACCTGTGCCTGCGGCCCTACTCGCCCCATCAGCCGCATACGAGATGAGTCGCATGGAGGAGTTGACGATTGAATTAAGAGTCACCCACTGGGAGTTAATCTTGTCTTGAGCCCCTGCAGCTGATGGATCTTGAAGGGCATCTTCTAGCTCCTTGATGAGATCCCGCTGGAGACGGGTGAAGTGGCACAAGTAATTTAACGACCGCATGGAGAAGGTCACTGAAGAAAACATCCGCTTCCCGTATCTGTCCATCGTCCTAGAATCTTTATTAGGGAGATGGACAGGTACAGAAGTGAAAGCAAACTCCTTTTTGTGGCCGCTGCTACCACCATGGCATGAACAGAGACACCCTTTGTCAAAAACTGTTTATCTTTAGGGGCCGTAATAAACTTAGTGGGCCTGTGGGGGGGTTGGTTCCAGTGTGTCCGAGGCTGACTACGCCTTCCGAGCCACTACTTCCATCAATGGATCGAAAGGCGGAGACAACCCAGGAGTTGGAGGGGCGAGAACCAAACTCGTCCAGGAATACCTACTCGTCCTCAGAAGGGTTAAGGGCAGTCCAGTTCCCCCTCTGCCTAAGGATCTCAAGGATGTCTGAGAAAGAGACATCTTCAGAGGGGGATCTTGGGGACCCTTCCGAATCCTCCAAGTCTGTATCTGACGTGACAGATTCGGGGGAGTCAACATGTTTCCTCTTACATTTCTTCTTTCGAGGGGGCTCCTCTGAAAATTCAGGGGGGGGCCTCGGAAGAGGAAGATACACCCAGTGGGGTGACCTGGAGCATTTGATCCCCTTGCTTGGGGTCTGGAGGAGGGGCAGAGACCGAAGCAGGCACCCTGGGGGGAGGAGCTGAAGGGGCTGATCGAGGTGCAGACTCAGAAGTCAGCACGCTCTCCTCATGACCTCGAAGGCGCCCCTGTCCGGCAGAGAAGAGGGTCTCCACTCCGAAAAGACGGGAATCCTCCCCGGCATCGAAAGGGACGGCTCCGAGGCAGATGTAGGAGCAGAGCTTACCTGCGCCAAGGCTCTGAGAGAGAATGGGGTCGGACAAGGGTCCGATGCCACTCTTCCCCTCGGAGCAGACGAGGAAGTCTCTGCGCCCAGATCCCTCCAAGGACGGAACCACTGAAGAAATCGAGCAGACGACGAAGCCGAAAGGGGGAAGCATCGGCGCCATTTTCAAGATCCGAACCTCAACAAACTCCGGCTCAGAACTGACAGGAGGAGTCGGAGGAGGAACTACTTCAGAAACCGGAACAGCCAACAGCCTGATGAGGAGGGCTAGTTAACATTTTAGACAGGGCCTGCGATTTGAGGAGTCCACTAATCACCCTCTCCAAGTCATGATCAGATAGCCTCGAGGACCTAGAAGAGTGGGACCGATGGCTCCGTTCAGACTGTAGTAAAGGCGACCCCGGAGCCGAACGAATCAACTCTAGGGATGGAGACCTAGATCGCTTAAGGCTCCCTGACGGTTCTGACACCAAGGTCGGAGCAGAGTGAGATTCAGATACTTCGGTTCCGGACGGAACCGAAATGGAAGCAGACGCTCCACCTGGCGACGGCTCCATACTGGGAGTCGACGGCTTGGTGGGCTTAGGGGTTTTCGCTGGCTGAGGCTTCGCCAGAGACCCCTCAGGTTTTAGTAACCCTCTAAGAATCAACTTGTTCCTATGCTCCTGCAGGACTCTCAGACTAAAGGCATGACATACTGAGCATGACTCCTGCAGGTGTAGGGCGCCCAAACAAGAAACACAAGAAGTGTGACCGTCTGTCAGAGACATTTTTTGACAGCACGAGTCACACTTCTTGAACCCTGATACCTTGGTATCCTTTGACATGCTCAAGAGTAAGGGATACCAACAGAAGTATACTAGACTAGTGTAAAGAAACAAACACACACACACACACACACACACGTCCCACACCTTCACACAAAAATTTAAAGACAGTAACGATACTAGAAAAATAAACAAGAAATGTATCTTTACTACAAAGGCTAAACACTACTACCTACTGGAAAAACGGTTTATAAAAGGGAAGGGGTTAGCCTCTAATTAAAACGGCTACTTTAGGAAGATGGAGGGAGGGGAGAAACTTTCTAAGCAAAAACGAGTTTCCTAAAGTAAGAAAACACAGGGATTAAAGATAAAAGAGGGTACTAAAACTAATCTAACAGTAAAAAACTACTAAAAAAGCTTTAAATATATACTAAATTTACAACCAAGTTTCATAAAAAAGTGAAATACGACCTGAGCCAGTAAAGCGCAACCTCGTAGCTAAAGCGGCAAACGAGATCTGGGGATCTAACTCCGGGCATTGTGGGATATAGGGAGGCCTCGAGCCAGTAAATAGCTCTCGAGCTTTAGAAAATGGCCAACTCGGAGCCGAGGATCGGCTCCAAACCTCAACCAGCAAGAATGAAGGGGAGAGACACAACTTAACATCTTATGTTCTGTAGCCCTTTCTCACCTTCATTCTTACATATGGGACAGCGTCCCTAGCACCTTTTTCTCGGGTGGCATACGGGATTATACTCCTAAGAACTGTGGAACCAAAGGAGGCTCTACCCCTTGAGGCCAAATCAAATTTGTAATGAGTAATAAAGGTATGAGGGGTAGCCCAAGTTGCTGCTGCACATATACTGTCACTTGGGACTCTGGCTTGAAAAGCAGCAGATGTGGATATGGATCTGGTAGAATGAGCCTTAATTTTAAACGAGAGTTCCTTGCCATTAGAAGAGTAAATAAATGAAATCCAATTTGATAATGTTATATTAGAGACTGGCATACCTCTTCTTGTCTCAGAAAAAGATATGAACAATTGAACAGATCTTGTAAGCTCCTTGGTTCTATATAGATAGAACCTTAACTGTCTGTGAATATCAAGATGATGAAACTTGTATTCTGCACTGTTTGAATGGTTAGGAAAAAAGGCTGGCAGTCCGATAGTTTGGTTCAAATTAGACTGATAGCAAACCTTGGTGATGTAAGACGGATATGTACGAAGGGAAACTCTGTCTCTATGAAAGATCAAGTAAGGAAGTTTGACTGACAGTGCTTGTAAATCTGACACTCTTCTGGCGGATGTAACAGCTACTAGAAAAATGATCTTCCATGAAAGAAACTTCAATTCACAAGTATGAGGGAGAAAAAGAAGTTATATCCTTACCATAACATTCCATCTGAGTAGTTAGACTTCATTCTTCTGCACATATGGGTATTTGGATCCGATCTGGATCGGAGCTGGCAAAACTTTTCAAGCATCAGCTCCGAGCTACAAGCTCCTCCCCTACCTACACTATATCACTTCCTCCTATCTAGCCCCAGATCGAGTTTGCTGACACTAAATGGCAACATAACCACAATCCTAAACAGGAAAAACCTGAAGAGTGAGGGGGATGGAGGGAGGGAAGGTGCAGAAGAATGAAGTCTAACTACTCAGATGGAACGTTATGGTAAGGACATAACTTCTTTATCTGATGTAGTTAACTTCATTCTTTCTGCACATATGGGACAGCGTCCCCAGCTACTAGTATTCCTGGGAGGCCCTTATGGAAGGATATTTCTGAGCACCGCAGAGCCAAAGGATGCTCTCCCTCTAGAAATAAGATCCAATTTATAATGAGAGATAAATTTGTGCGAATTGGCCCAAGTTGCTGCCGAACAGATATCGTTTAATGGAACTCTTGACCAAAAAGCTGCAGAAGTGGCCATTGCCCTAGTGGAATGAGCCTTCAATACACCAGGAGGAGATGAACCTTTGTCCTTATAAACTTGTGAATACAAAGAGTGATCCACCTTGCTAAAGACACTTTCGAAACTGCTTTGCCCAAAAATGGTTTTGAAAGAGAGAAACAACTGATCAGACTTCCGGAAAGGTTTAGTCCTACGGCGGTAAAAACAAAGCTGTCTATGGACATCCAATAAATGAAGCTTACGTTCGCCTCTATTTTGGAAATTTGGGAAGAAGACTGGCAAATTTATAGATTAATACTGGCTGCTGAGGCCACCTTGGGAAGAAAAGAAGGGTTCATATGCAGCAAAACCCTATCCTTGTGTAAAACCAAATAGGGGGGCAAGGAGGATAAGGGCCTGCAACTCTGAAACTCCTTTGGCTGAAGTGATGGCAACCAAGAATGCTGTCTTCCATGACAAAAACTTAATCTGAACTGAGCCGGCTGGCTGGAAAGGGGGAAGAGGTCAAGGCTTGAAGGACTAAAGTCAGATCCCAGGGGGGGCACTGTTTCTTTAACTGGTGGTCGCAATAAAAAAGTGCCCTTCAGGAAAGCTTTACACAATTTAGAAGAAACCAGAGCAACCTTATTTTCACCTACATGAAAATTAGAGATGGCAGCCAGTTGAACTTTGATGGTGGAAGCACTTGCACCTGATAGAAAAAAGATCGGCCAAAAAATCCAGTATGACCGGAATGGGGGCTGTAAACGGGTTCAGATTGCGTTGAGAGGCCCAAATGCAAAAAAGTCTCCACTTGCTATTGTAGAGTTTCCTAGTGGAGGCTTTAAGGGAAGCTACCAGAATGTTCTTAACAGGGGACGAAAGTCTGGAAGTCCTGAAGATCATGGGAACTGGAGCAGCCACGCCGTCAGCTTGAGACTGTCCAGGTTGGGCAGGGGCATGCCAGACGGGTGAGAAATTAGAACCAGACAGGGATCTAGAGTCCATGGAGGAACCAACAGGTGAGACCATAGGAAGGGAAACCATACTTGGCTTGGCCAGAAGGGAGCTATGACAATGACTTTGCACTGCAGCCGGCAAGCTCTCTGAAGGAACTTCGGAATAAGAGGTAATGGGGGATAGTCATACAGTAGCCCGGGAGGCCAAGCATGGACTAGAGTCCCTCGGGACAGCCCCTGGAGGGGGGATCAGAGCGAAGAAGTTGCTGCACTTCGTGTTGGAAGGAGATGCGAAGAAATCGCAGCAAGGGTGACCCCAAACAAGGAAGATTTTCTCCGCCACTGACTGTTTCAGCAATCACTCGTAAGGCAGAAGGATTGCCCTGCTGAGACTGTCCACTAGAATGTTGGAGTGTCCCGGGATATGCGTTGCTATGAGAAACCGGCTGGTAGACATGGCCCACTCCCAAACCCTCATGACCTCGCTACAAAGGGGGTAGGATCGGGTCCCTCGCTGTTTGTTTATATACCAGACTACAGACATGTTGTCTGATTGAATGGCTACCGTCCCCGGAAGTAGGACAGGGTGGAAGGCTCTCAACGTTAAAAGCACTGCCCTCATCTCCAGGACGTTGAAGTGTAGCTTGGTCTCTGGAAGGGACCACGTGCCTTGGACCGTTCTTCCTAGGAAGTGCCCCCCCCCCCCCCACCCGAGCTGGGAGGCGTCCATAGTCACTGTGGCTTGAGCTGGAGGGGCTAGAAAGCTGTGCCCCGCAAAAATGTCGTCTGATTGAAGCCACCACTGGAGTGATGATCTGCATGTCCGGTTGATTCTGATGGGGAAACTAGGTATAGCCAGGACCATTGAACTGCTAGATTCCACTGAAGGACTCTCATGTGAAGACATGCAAGAGGGAGGATTGTGATTGAGGCTGCCATTGAACCCAGGGCCCTGAGAACATCGGCTGCTGTGACTACAGAGTGATCCAAGATCGCTGATGCATGGAGTCTGAGATTTTCTATCCTTTCCGGGGTGAGAAAAATCTTTGACTGAATTGAATCCAACCGTGCCCCGATGAAGTCTATGATCTGAACTGGAGTCAGGTGGGACTTGTTGAGGTTGACTGTGATGCCTAACCTGTGAGCCAGACTGAGGAAGTAGTGTAGGGCCTGACACTAGAGAAGTTTGGTGGATGCAGCGAAAAGCCAGTCGTCTAGGTAGGGGAATACCTGAATGCCCTGAAGTCTCAGGTGAGCCGCTATGACCGCCATAACCTTGGTGAACACCCTGGGGGCTGTGGTGAGACTGAAGGGTAGGGCTCTGAACTGAAAGTGACTGGCCCCTAGTCGGAAGTGTAGAAACCTCCTGGAGCTCCTGTGGACCTTGATGTGATAGTAAGCGTCCTGGAGGTCTAACGAGCACATCCAGTCGCATTCTCTCAGAAACAGTAGAATGGACTGTAGAGTGACCATTCGGAATTTTTGTTTCTCTACCAACAGGTTGAGGATAGACAGGCCCAGAATGCGCCTGAGGACCCCCGTCGTCTTTGGCACTAAAAAGAACCTGGAGTAGATGCCTGATCTGGATTGATCTGGGGTGACCGGCTCGATGATAGTTTTTGTAGCAGCTTCAAAACCTCTAATGCTACAGCCTCCCTGTGAGCGGATGGAACATCTGGAAGGCGTGCTGGAGTTATGGGACATGAAATGAAGGGGACAGAACATCCTCTGGATATGACGTTTAACACTCAGCAGTCTGCAGTAATGGACTCCCATGCCGCTGGATGTAAGGAAAATCTTCCTCCGACTGCCTCCAGAGTAGAGCAGCCGGGCCACCCCACAGGGTTGCTGTGCGGGTCTGTTGGAAAAAGGTTCCCTAGACCCGAAGTTTCTGGGACCCCCCTCTGCCTCTGGGACGGCGTCGGTCTTGTCCACCTCTGCGTCTGGGGGACGAATATTCCTGAGCGTCACGAAAGGACTGTGATTTTCGGAACCACATCTTCTTTTGCCCCTTTTGGTTCCTGGAGTAGGGCCTCTGGGGGTTAGAGAAGCAGATTCCGACAGCTGACAAAGTCTTTCCGTCCTCCTCACTCTGGCTTAGTGTGTCACATACAGTCTTCCCAAAGAAGGATGATCGATCAAAAGGGGCGTTGATGAAAGACGCCTTAAAGGGGTCCGCAAATTGACACAGCCTGATCCAGGCGTTTTGCAAGGCAACACCTGTACCTGCAGCTCTAGCGGCTCCCTCCGTAGCATGAGAGAGGAGACGCATATTGGTATTAGTCACTGATTTCAGTTGTCATCTTCGGAATAAAGGACTGCTTGTCCTGCTGCGACAGAGACTCCGGGGGCGACTCAGTTAGGTCCGATATAAGGTCTCGCTGCAGTCGGATGACATGTGCCAAGTAATTCAACGCACGGATAGAAAATGTCGCTGACAAGTACATGCGCTTCCCGGAACGATCCATCGACCTAGACTCCTTTTCTGGTGGATGGACCGAGGAACTCTCCTGTGCCAGTTCCTTCTTTGTGGCTGCTGCAACCAGAAAAGCGTCTACCGGGGCTCCCTTGGACCATGCTTGCTTGTCTGACGGCAGAGAAAGAATTTTGTCTGGCCTTTTAGGTTATAGGCTCTACGGTGTCAGGATCCTTCCATGCCCTAGTGGTGATGAGGTCCACCAAAGGATCAGCTGGACGGGAGACCCAGATGGGCCCGCGCCAAAGGCCTCCGGGAATACGGACTCATCCGCAGAGGGTTTGGGGGCTGACCAACCTCCTCTTTGGCAGAGGATCTCCATGTCGTCTCCGAATGACACGTCCTGGGTAGGTGATCTGGGGGAACCCTCTCCTTCATCCAAGTCCATATCAGTGGTAATGGACTCAGGGGAGTCCAAGTTCCTCCACTTAGACTTGCGCTTACGAGGTTCCTCTCCAGTGGGACTCTCTGAAAAAGATTCGTAAGCCTCTGGGAGTTCCCTGAGTGGAACAACCTGGGGTTGCTTTGGCACAGGCTGTCCCTGAGACAGGGTAATGGAGCAGAATCCAAAATCAGAGGGGTCTGGGTAGGATCAGAGTAAGTGAGCTGTGGCCTCAACCCCTGGGAGAGAACCCTTTCCACTGCCCCGAATGCGGATGAAGAGCACACCTCCATAGCTCGTAAGGATGAGGGTCTCCCCGGATCTGAAGCAGGGATCGGAGATGACGGCAGGGTAGTCTGGGCACCGAGGATAGGATACAAAAGAGCAAGATCTCAACCCTTGGGTCCAACTCTCCAACTATGGCTCTGAGAGTCTCCTAAACCCGAGGAACTCAAGGTAACAGCTGGCATCGAGGAAACGAGAACCATTGGGACCGACCCAACAGCTCCGAAATATCGAAGCGTCGCGTCAGAGTGGGGAAGGAGAAATAGGGCGGAACATAACTGTAGAAGGACCCTCTCCCATGGGAGAGGGCCCTGGTAAGACCCCCATCTGAATCTGGTTCTGGATGAACCTCCTCATCAGCTTGTCCATATCAATTTCTGAGACACCCCGAGTTATCTGGAGGAAGTGACCGACTCAGGTCTGGGCTGGATCTGAGGGCAGTGCCTCGGCTCCAATGGCTCCCTCAGCTCCGGCGAGAAATGGGGAGAGTGGAGCTGAGGAGAAAGCACAGTTTTGTACCTACCATAAATGTAGATGTCCGATAGGTTTGCATCTGCAGTCATCACATATGGGTTGCCCTGCCTCAGGCAGCCCTTCGGTCGGCTGGATTCCAAAGTCTGGGTCCGGCGTCGGCTGATGTCGCCCTTTCCCCGACGTCAGAGCGCCTGGGGTATAAAAGTGTCAGCCGACGCCATCTTCCTCAGTGTTTCTTGCCCCAGATGCCAGGTGCCCTCAAAGGAAGGCTAAATTTGGAGAAATGCAATAAATTCCAAACATGCACAGAAATATATATGTGTATATATATATATATATATATATATATATATATATATATATATATATATATAAAACAAATGCACCATAATAGATAAAGTACAGTTGTGTACACCTACCATAAATGTAGATGTTAGAGTGTCTTCACTGTTGCAGTCATAACTGTAGGGTGTTCCTGCCGGCAGGCAGCCCGAGGTCGGCCAGAATCCCAAAGTCTGGGTCCGGCGTCAGCTGCACCAGCAAGTACCATGACGTCAGAACGCAGAGGTATAAAGCTGACAGCCGACGCCATCTTCTCCAGTCTTTCTTGCCCCAGATGTCAGAAGTCCCCCAAAATAGCCAAAAAAGGTGTCCAAAAAGGAAACACAAATACACCACAAAAGAAGAAGAAGATAAGAGGGGATAGGTGGGAGGGAAACACCGACTGCAACAGTGAAGACACTCGAACATCTACATTTATGGTAGGTGTACACAACCGTACTATGTTCTTCGTGTTTCACTGTTGCAGTCATAACTGTAGGGTGGAATCCCAAAGCTGTGATGAGGGAGGAGGTTATACATAAGGGGCAGCCAGAAGGCCCTGCAAAACAGCAGAGGCAAAACCTGCCCTAGACTTAGAATACAAAGGGAGATTATAGTGCTTAGAAAAAGTATGCACTGAACTCCAAGTGTCAGCTTCCAAAATGTCCTTGGTAGGAACGCCTCTGAGAAAAGCTGCTGAAGTGGCAGCTGCTCTAGTAGAATGACTTCTAACAGTACCAGGAATCTGCTTCCCAAAGTGAGAGTAACAAAACTTTATTCCATGGGCAATCCATTTGGAAACAGTTTAGAGATAGCCTTGCCTAGAGAACTGGAGGCATAAGAGATAAGCAACTGATCAGATTTTCTGAAATCTTTAGTTCTGTCCAGGTAGAACCGTAGTTGTCTGTGTACGTCCAATGAATGCAAAATCCTTTCCCCTTTGTTTTGAGGATTTGGAAAGAAAGTATGAAGGTGAATAGTCTGATTTAAAGCCACTTTAGAAATCACCTTAGGCATAAATGTAGGATTGGTCCTCAAGGCAACTCTGTCTTGGTGGAAAATAAGGTATGGTTCCACAGCCATGAGAGCTTGCAACTCTGACACCCTTCTGGCAGAAGTCAACGCTAATAAAATAGCTGTCTTCCAGGATAAGAACTTGATGTCCAAAGCAGCAGCAGGCTCAAAGGGAGGCAAAGTAAGTTTTTCCAAAACATAATTAAGATCCCAAGCAGGAACAGGAGGAGTTCTAGGAGGTCTTAAATTCTTAGCCCCTCTCAAGAATTGTCTCACCAGCTGGTGAGAGAAAATGGGGGGATCAGTGTTGTAATGAGTCGAGATAGCAGAAGCATGGATTTTAATGGAAGAAAAGGAGAGGCCTTTAAGCAAAAGGTCAGAGAGGTAAAGTAAAATGGAAGAAATGTCAGGTAAAAGAGGATTAGAACCTCGATCCCGCATCCAAATACAAAATCTTTTCCATTTAGAAGCATAAGATATTCTAGTGCTAGGGCGTCTAGCTTCTAAGAGAACATCCAAAACTTGTTTGGGTAAAGCAGAAGGAATCAAAGGCCCTTGTAGAGCCAAGCTGCCAGGCAAAGAGTCTTGATTTGAGAGTGTAGCATCTGACCCTGATGCTGGGACAGAAAAGAAGGAAACAGAGGCAGAATCCATGGAGGTTCCAAGAACAGGTGTCAAAGTCGGATACCAAAACTGCCGAGGCCAATTTGGAGCCATCAAAATGATAATCCTGGGTTTGTCCTGTTTTATTTTCAGTAATACCCGAGGCAGAAGAGGAAGAGGAGGGAAGGCGTATCCCGAAAGATTCCTCCAGCTGAAAGACAGGGCATCCACTTTCCAAGCTGTTTTGTGGAAGGACCTGGTGCAAAAGAGAGGCAGCTGATGATTGAGATGGGATGCAAATAGATCTATCCGAGGGCAACCCCAAACTGCCGTAATCCTGCTGAATAAATTGGGGTCTAGCATCCATTCGTGAGGATCCAAAAGATTTCTGCTTAGGCTGTCTGCTAAGAGATTCTGTTTTCCTGGAATGAATTGAGCTTGAAGATGCAGATTCAGATTTAGAGCTGTGTCCCATAAACTCATGGCTAGCCTGCAAAGGGGGTATGAGTGAGAGCCTCCCTGCTTGTTTATATACCACATGACTGTGGTATTGTCTGTGCGAATCAGAAGATGTCCTGGTTGTAAAAGATTCTGGAAGGCTAGAAGAGCATTTTCGACTGCCAACATTTCCTTCAAGTTGATGTGCCAGGGGAGATGCTTCTTTGTCCAATAACCCTGCTGGCAATTGTTTAGGTAATGAGCTCCCCAAGCATAATCCGAGGCGTCTGTGGTTATGATCTGAGCAGAATGAGGTAGACGAAAGGGATTCCCTTAGTTTAAAGCACAAGCCCTGGACCACCAAAGGAACTCTTTTTGGAGGCAGGGAATCAGAGGTATCATTGTTTCCAGGCTGTGGTAATGCTGAGACCACACACTCTTTAGGTACCATTGGAGTTTTCTCATATGAAGCCTTGCATTTGGAATCAACAGGATGCAAGAAGCCATGTAGCCCAAAGCCTGCAGGAATTTCCTTGCAGTGAGCCGAGTTAAAGTAGCCAAGGTCTTGAAAATTGATGCCAGCTGTACTTGTTTTACTGGAGTAAGGAAGGCCCTTTTTGTAAGCTTGTGTTTAGAAGAGCCCCCAAAAAGATCATTTGTTGAGAGGGGATCAACTGTGACTTTTTTGTGTTCACTGAAAATCCCAGTAGTAGGAGAAGACGCTGAACAAACTGCAGATGTTGAAGTAAAAGATCCTTGCTGTCCGCCTGAATAAGGCAGTCGTCCAGGTAGGGGTAAATTTGAATTCCTTGGAGTCTGCAATAAGCTACTACTGGAGCCAGACACTTGGTAAAGACTCTGGGCGCAGTAGATAAGCCAAAGGGCAGTACAGAGAATTGCAAGTGTCTCGAACCTGCCTTGAATCTGAGGTATTTTCTGCATTCCTGTCTGATGGGAATGTGTAAATAGGCTTCCTTCAAGCCCAATGTCACCATCCAAGCATCCAGGGAGAGCATGGGAAGAAGTTGTTGCAGAGTAAGCATCTTGAATTTTGGAATATCCAGAAAGGCATTTAACACTGAGAGGTCCAGAATAGGTCTCCATGAGTTTTGTTTCCTTGGGACCAGAAATAGTCTGGAGTAAAAACCTTTTCCCATCTCTGGAAGTGGAACAGGTTCTATGGCTTTCATGACCAATAAGGAATCCACTTGATTTAAGGCCTCTGACCATTGATGTTTTGGCAGATCCGGCCAACCCGAAGACCTTGGCAGAGTATGAAAGTGGAATTTGTAGCCTCTTAAAATCCCGTCTAAAACCCTTTTGTCCTGGGTAATATGAGTCCAATTTTGGTAGAAAAGAGAAAGTTTTCCTCTGAGAGGGGCTTCCAGGCAAGGAGGACCTGTAGCCCAACAGAGAGAGTCATTGAGTCTGCTTCTTTTGAGATTGAGGTCTGTCTTCTCCCCTTCTAGGTGAAGAAGCAGTCCATTGTCTGGACCTGTAAGAGGCCTGAGCCTGCCCCCGACCTCTGGAGCGTCTACATCTTCCCCTTTGAGGCCTGTCAGACGTGGGAAAGGACCAATTTTTGGAGGGCCAATTTCTAGAAAATCTAGGAGGCTGAACTTGCAAAAAATCTTTAACAGTCTGCATAGACTTTGCTTTTTCTTCCATGTTTTTAATAACCTCCTCCGCCTTGGACCCAAATAAAACATCATGCTGAACAGGGGCATCTAACAGTTTAGCCTTAACCTGTTCAGGTAAATTCTGCTCACGAAGCCAAGCATGTCTCCTGATAACAGTACCAGAGGCTGCGGCCCTGCAAGAAGCTTCCAAGGCATCAAAACCACAATGTAAACTATGTTTGCTAACTTGTTCAGTTGCATGCAATACATCCTGTAATTCCTCGTCCTCTGCACATGCAGAAAAGGTAGAGAGCCTTTGCTTTAGAACAGACAAAAGAAATTGCTGATACTTGAACATGTGAAACTGGCAATTTAAAGCTCTAATAGAAAGGGTAGCAGAAGTGTAAACCATTTTGCCCCACCTGTCCAAGGCACGGGAATCCTTTTCAGAGGGAATAGGATTTTTAGATGAAGCGGCCTTAGCAGCCCTAGAACCCTGAGAAATGGTTTCAGGATCAGCAGAAGGGTTCTTAAATAAGAACTGATGGGTGTCAGGGACTCTGAAAAATCTATCAGGCTTAGAAGGAGCAGGCAGCAAAGAATCAGGATTTAGGTTAGCTTCAGAAAAAGCATCATCCACAATATCAAGTACAGGAGGAATAGCCAAAGGCCTGTGTTGAGGGAAAAGGAGGAATTCCCTAAGTCTCTTCTTGGAAGCAGAATACTCCTGACCTTCCCAATGAAAATGCTCCCTCATCTCATGTAAGGTTTCCCCAAAAGAGAAATCTTCAGGGGGAGAAGCAGAGGGAATAGAGTCCTCTGCATCAGAATCCTCATAAGGAGGAAAAGAATAATCCTGGTCAGAGGAAGAGACAGAAGACACAGAAGCCTGATCAGAAGAATCATAAGGAATATCCTGTCTAGGCCTTTTTTCTGGAGGAGGGTGAGAACCCCTAATCATTGTAAGTAAATCTTCAGCCATCCAAAGTAATTGCTTCTGGGACTTGGGAGCTGTATCCGAGGCAGCTTGTGAAGAAACCCTTGGTTCAACAGGAGTCTTTGACTTTGCCTTTGTCTTTGTAGAAATAGTAATAATAGAAGGCCTGAAAACCCCCTCAGAAGCCGGTACCTGCACAGCGGTTCCAGACCCATCTGAAGGAGCGACGTCCGAAGGTCCTGCAGCAGATAAAATACTGGGCCTAGAAGGCTCCCCATGGGAGTCCATGTCGGCCATTGGTACCGAAGTGGCGGACGACAGGGGCTGCAAAAGCACCTGACGACCGCCGAACCCGAAGCTGGCTCCGGCTGCAAAATATCATGTTTGGACCTCGGAGGCCTATCCTTGTCTTTGCGGTTTTTCTGAATTCCGGTTGTCGGTAAAGTATCCGATGACATCCTATAATTAAATCGTCTACCGAAATAATTCAAGGCCCAATCGTATCTACGCTTGATAGTGCGAGAATTAAACCTGGCACAGAACCGACAGCAAGAAACGTCGTGGGCAGGGCCTAAGCAAGGTAGACAGTAAGAGTGGAAATCTTTATGAGGTATTTGTTTTTCACAAGATATACAATTATTAACTTTTTCTGACATCTGAGGAGCAAGAAAAAAGTTTCCCCAACGGGGTACTTAGCTTGAGAAGAGAAGTAGAAAACTTCGGACCGACGACAATCAAAGCACGTTGTCTGAAAACACCAACCAACGACTTGCGAGATGCTTTCCACCGCACGGCAAGAAAGACTGGAGAAGATGGCGTCGGCTGTCAGCTTTATACCTCTGCGTTCTGACGTCAGGGTACTTGCTGGTACAGCCGACGCCGGACCCAGACTTTGGGATTCTGGCCAACCTCGGGCTGCCTGCCGGCAGGAACACCCTACAGTTATGACTGCAACAGTGAAACACGAAGAACATCCCCAGCTAGCTATGAGAGGGACAAGTACCCAATAAATACCAAAGAGGGGAAGGAGGGAGGGTAAACCTGACTGCAGATGCATACCTATCGGACATCTACATTTATGGTAGGTACAAAACTGTACTATGTCCTTCAAGGATGCATCTGCAGTCATCACATATGGGTAGAATACCATAGCCAATCTGGGGGTGGAGGATCTATGTAAAGGATGGTGTAGCTAAAATGCCCTGCAGGACTGCCGTAGCAAAGCCTGCTCTGGATCTGGAATATAAAGGTAAATTGTAATGCTTGGAAAATGTATGCACGGAGCTCCATGTAGCAGCTTCTAAAATGTCCTTGGTAGCCACCCCTCTTAAGAAGGCTGTGGAGGTGGCTGTGGCTCTGGTGGAATGAGGTCTAATGTTAGCTGGCACAGTTTTTCCATGAAAGGAATAACAAAACAAATGCAATTCCCTATCCATTTTGAAATTGTCTGTTTGGAAATTGCTTTTCCTTGTGCACCAGCAGCATATGCTACCAACAGCTGGTCAGTTTTCTGTAGCTTTTAGTTCTGTCCAAGTAGTAGCGCAACTGTCTGTGTATGTCCAGGGTGTGCAGAAGTTTCTCCCCTTTGCTTTGTGGATTTGGAAAGAAGGTAGGCAGGTGAATAGCTTGGTTTAATGAGACCCTGGATACCACCTTTGGCATAAATGAAGGATTGGTTCTCAATGAGACTCTGTCCTGATGAAAAATAAGAAATGGCTGTACTGCCATGAGGGCCTGTAACTCAGATACTCTTCTTGCTGAGGTTATGGCCAGAAGGAAGGCGGTCTTCCAAGACAGGAACTGTAGTTCTGCAGATGCTGCTGGTTCAAAGGGAGGCAGAGTTAGTTTTTCCAACACGAAGTTAAGGTCCCAAGTAGGCACTGGAGGTTTCCTTGGAGGACTGATGTTTTTAATTCCTCTTAGAAACTGTCTTAGGAGAGGATGAGAAAAGACAGGTGGATCAGTATTGTACTCTGCTGAAATTGCTGAAGCATGAATTTTAATGGAAGAGTAAGACAGGCCATTGTGGAGCATTTCTGCCAAGTATTCCAGGATGTGCCATGTCCATCACTGTTGCATCAAGGCCCTTTGTGGTGCTCCAAGTGTGAAATCTTTTCCATTTTGCTGAATATGCCTTTCTTGTGGAAGGCTGGTGAGCTTCCATGATGATATCCTTCACTCTCTTGGATAGCTTATCCTGAGGAGGAGTCAAGGTATTTTCCAGGCTGTTAGTTGTAAGGTTTTCAGGTTGGAATGCAGAGTTTTGTAATTGTGCTGTGTCAGGAGAAGTGGCCATTGAGGAAGAGGCCATGGTTTCGTGCGTGACATGCTCTTTAACAGTGGGTACCAGTGCTGTCTTGGCCAGTCCGGAGCTATCAGAATCACTTTTGGCTGCTCTGTCCTGATCTTCAGTAAGACCTTGGTCATTAATGGAAGAGGTGGAAATGCATACACTGTTAAGAGTTCTCCAGCTGAAAGATAGGGCGTCCACTTTCCATGATTGTGGGTGGTATGCCCTTGAGCAGAATTTCTTCAGCTGATGATTGTAGGGGGAGGCAAAAAGATCTATGCCTGGCCTTCCCCATGATTGTGTTATCTGTAGGAAGATGTCTGGGTGCAGCATCCATTCGTGTGCATCCATGATATTTCTGCTTAAGCTGTCCGCCAGTATATTGTCTTTTCCTGGCACAAACTGGGATTGCAGCTCTATATTGAGTTTCAAGGAAAGTTCCCATAGATTCATTGCCAGGCTGCAAAGAGAGTAGGAATGGGTGCCTCCTTGCTTGTTTATGTACCACATAACTGTGGTGTTGTCTGTCCTTATTAGCAGGTGGCCTTGATGCAGAAAGAGTTTGAAGGCCTCGATTGCATGTATCACTGCCAGCATTTCCTTTTGGTTTATGTGCATGCGTAGCTCCTTTTGTGACCATAGTCCTTGAATAAATCTGCCCTCCATGTGTGCTCCCCAACCGTGGTCTGAAGCGTCCGTTGTAATGGTTTGGCTGGCTATTGGCTTGCTGAAGGGCAGACCCCTGTTTGACTGGCTTGCTTGAGCCCACCACAGAAATTCCTTTTGGAGGCATGGAATGAGTGGGATCAAAGTTTCTAAGCTGTGACTGTGCTGAGTCCATAAACTCCTTAGGTACCATTGTAGTTTCCTCATATGCAGCCTTGCTTGTGGAATCAGAAGAATGCAAGATGCCATGTAGCCCAGGGCCTGCAGGATTTTCCTTGCAGTCAGCTGAGTTTGTCTTGTCAGATTCTTGAAGTAATCCGGTAGTTGTCTGTTTTTCTTCTGTGAGAAAAGCCATTTGGGTGGTTGTGTCTAGATCCGCACCCAGAAAAGTTATTCTTTGGGATGGAACAAGTCTTGATTTGTGAATGCTGACTGTATATCCCAAGGCCTGCAGTAGGTGGATGGCATAATTCAAGTCCTTTACCAAAGTTTGCTGGCTGTCCGCTTGTATAAGGCAGTCGTCCAGATATGGGTATATTTGAATCCCCTGAAGTCTGCAGTGTGCAATTACTGATGCCAGGCATTTCGTGAATACTCTGGGCGCAGTAGATAAGCCAAAGGGCAATGCTGAGAATTGATAATGCTCTGAACCTGCAAGAAATCTGAGGTGTCTTCTGCAACTTTGTCTGATAGGGACATGCAGGTATGCCTCCTTGAGGTCTAGAGTCACCAGCCAAGACCCCTTGCCCAGCATGGGAAGGAGTTGCTGCAGAGTCAGCATTTTGAATTTTGGAACAATGAGATAAGTATTCAGTGCGGACAAGTCGAGAATAGGCCTCCATTGATTTTCTTTTCGTGGAACAAGGAATAGTCTGGAATAAAATCCTTGGCCTTGTTCTGAAAGAGGAACCTTTTCTATAGCTTTCATTTGCATTAAGTTGGAGATTTGCTTCAAAGCCTCTGCCCTTTGATTTCGTGGCAGGTCTGGCATGCCTTTTCTTTTTGGCAATGTGTGAAAATGGAACCTGTATCCTTTGTCTATTATTTGCAGTGTCCATTTGTCTCTTGTAATACTGTGCCAATTTTCTGAGAATAAAGAAAGCTTTCCGCCCAAAGGTGCTTCTAATTGAGCCCTGGTTGGCGGAGTCAAAGCAAAGTCATTGAGTCTGTCCTTGTGCAGCAGTTGTAGGTCCTGCACTACCTCTCTGGTTGGGAGGCTGCCATTGACGTCCTCTGTAGGAGCCTCTAGCTTGCCCTCTACCTTTGGCACGCCTGTTCTTGCCTCTCTGAAATCTTTGTGTGTCCGGAAAGGACCAATTCTTGGTAGGCCAATTTCTGCTGAATCTTGGTGGTTGGACTTGTAGAAAATCTTTGACTGTTTGTACAGATTTTGCCTTTTCCTCAAAAGACCTCCTGAGCAGTGGAGCCAAATAACTTTTGCTTTTCCAGTGGAGCATCCAGAAGCTTAGCTTTAACATGGTCTGGCAGAGATTGTTCCTTCAGCCAAGCATGCCTACGTATGACTGCACTTGTCATAGCTGACCTACATGAAGCTTCCAACGCATCATAACCACACTGTAAGAAATGGTTGCTAACCTGCTGGGAGTTATGTACCAGATCCTGAAGTGATTTGCGATCTAGGGGTTCAGGTGAAGACAGTTTCTTATGCAATTCATCTAACAAATACTCTTGGTACTGTATCATATGAAACTGACAATTTAATGCCCTCATAGAAAGAGTAGCAGAAGTGTACACTTTTTTACCCCATCTCTCTAAAGCCCTGGGACTCCCTTTCAGAGGGAAGTGGATTTTTAGTAGTGGCAGCTGCAACCCCTGTAGGGCCCTGGGAAATAGTTTCTGGATCAGCAGAGTGGGCCTTGTAAAGAAAAAGATGCGAGTCCGGGACCCTGTAGTACCTATCGGGTTTGGCAGGGGCCGGAGGAAGAGTGTCAGGGGTTATGCTAGACTCAGAGTACACATCATCAATGACATTCAAAACAGGAGGAATAGCCAAAGGTCTATGCTGAGGTAAATGCAAAAAAGTTCTTAATCTTTTCCTGGAATCAAAGAATTCCTGGCCCTGCCATTTGAAATGCTCTCTCATAGTGTGAAGGGTCTCCCCGAAGGATAGTTCTTCAGGAGGGGAGGCCGAGGGGATTGATTCCTCTGCATCAGAATCCTCGTAGGCCGAAAAAGCCTCCTCCTGGTAGTCCGAGAGAGCAGAGCCATCAGAGGCCTCCTCTGAGGTGTGGGGATCAGAGGGCTCAACCCTGGGCATTTTGTCTAGAGGGGGTTGAGAGCCCCTGTCCAGATGGGGTTGAGAGCCCCTAATTAAGGAAATCGGGTCCTCTGCTAAAGTTAGAATCTGGGAACTTGTAGAGGGTCCCTGAGGAATAATCCTGGGAGGCATAGCTTTTGTATGTTTAGCAGCTTTAGCCGTGGTGAATGCCTTTATGGACATGGATGCAGGAGGCCAAGCTGCACCAAGTGCTGGTGTAGTTTTGTCTAGAGGAATGGTGTCGGAAGTTTCCAAGACACCAGTTTCTGAAAAATTCAATAACCGACTCTGCAGGGGCCTCCGGGGCCGAGGTTGAAGGTTGAGCGGTTTCGGGGGTCGGAAGTACCAAGGACTCTGTTTCAGCAGAGACTGAGACACTCGCGGTAGGCCTGGCCGTGGTTTCAGCCGAAACCGCGGCCCGCGTGTGTCGGTCCTTGTCCTTCCGTTTCTTTGTTAAATGTGAAGTCGGAGTCTCCGACGGCATATTGTAAGAAAAACTAGCCCCAAAAAATTCCTCTGCAAACTCCGCCCGACGTCTAAGAGTGCGTCGGTTGAAGGAAGCACAGGCTGAACAGGCCGAGACGTCGTGGTCTGGGCCTAGGCAGGGGAGGCAGTAAGAGTGGAAATCCTTATGAAGTATTTGTTTCCCACAAACAATGCACAAAAAACCAAAGACAAGCAAAGAATAATCCACGACCTTGAAGAAAGGAACCGGAACTCTGCTAAAGTCCACAAGGCTGTATTTTTATTTCTGAAGTATTCCAAAAGTCACAGATAAAATCACACAAGCGCTTTCGCTCAGGCAATCCTGAGCTTTATCAAGTGAAAACAAATTGCAGTGTGCAGTAACCTCCATTAAATTGCCTGGCAATTATACAATTAATTAATTAGTAAATCTAGTACTAAGGTGTGGTGCTTTAGAGTTGGGTGTTAAAAAAAGTTAGTCATTATATCAACTCAAAAAATGAAATGTTTGCAATAACATATGCACTTAAATAAAAATGACTAACCATAAAAAACATTTTAAAATGCCAGTTTCCTAGGTTTCAGAACATAAAAGTCTGAAGTCTGATTGGGGTTGTAGATTGTTAAAGAATATGCTTAAAGATGTGTTTAGATTGTCAGTGAATTGTTAAAAAATGTTTTTCATTATTACGTTACACTGATAAAAACATGCAATAAAATATGCGTGAGATATTTTTAATGCCCATCCATATAACATTTCATATAGAATTTGATTTATTAGTCGGAATCCTATAACCGTGGATGTTCAATAATTTAATATGCTGTGTGGGGATGCTGTGGTATGAAGGGGGTCAAGTGTGAGAGTTATAACCTAGCCCTCCTAAGCTTGAGGACCAGTTTAATGCTGATCATCCCATTCAGACCTGGTGGCTTCCCTGCATTCAGTCTCTTTTTATTTAAGTGCATATGTTATTGCAAACATTTCATTTTTTGAGTTGATATAATGACTAACTTTTTTTAACACCCAACTTTAAAGCACCAGAGTACCTTAGTACTAGATTTACTAATTAATTAATTGTATAATTGCCAGGCTATTTAATGGAGGTTACTGCACACTGCAATTTGTTTTCACTTGATAAAGCTCAGGATTGCCTGAGCGAAAGCGCTTGTGTGATTTTATCTGTGACTTTTGGAATACTTCAGAAATAAAAATACAGCCTTGTGGACTTTAGCAGAGTTCCGGTTCCTTTCTTCAAGGTCGTGGATTATTCTTCGCTTCCCACAAACAATTATTAACTTTATCTGACATCGGCTGAGGCAAGAAAGAGTCCCCAATGGGGTACTTAGCTTTTGAAGTCTTCGGTAGCTGAATTACAGGAGCTGGCCGACCGGCACTTGCGAACTGCTTCTGCTTCGGGCACCACGTGGCAAGAAAGACTGGGGAAGATGGCTTCGGCTGACGCTTTTATACCCCAGGCGCTCTGACGTCGGGGAAAGGGCGACATCAGCCGACGCCGGACCCAGACTTTGGAATCCGGCCGACCGAAGGGCTGCCTGAGGCAGGACAACCCATATGTGATGACTGCAGATGCATCCTTGAAGGACATCGAGGCCTGGGCGCCTTTGAAGAGGGGCTGGAGAAAGCCACCCTGTCTGGTGATCTTTTTCTGGGCCTGTCCCTCTCTCTGTGGCGCTGCTTCTCTATTCTGTCCCTACCTCTCTGGGGCGAATCCAATGAAGCAGGCCTGGCGGGAGGTTGAGTGGGGAGGAAACCAAGGCAGACTCCAGGGCAGAAGCTGGTAGCAGAACCTTAGCCACAAGCTTAGCCCGACGATCCTTCAGTGCCCTAGGGTTAAAGCCTGAACAAATGTCACAGGATGCAAACAGATGGGCGACCCCTAAACACAGAACACACAGAGTGTGGCCATCAGCTGGTGAGAGCTTATGACCACAATCTGTGCATTTCTTAAAAAGAACCTTAGGCTGTTCAGCCACAGTGGAGAAAGTACAGTTGTGTACCTATCATAAATGTAGATGTTCGAGTGTATTCACTGTTGCAGTCATTACACTTGGGTTATCCTGCTGGCAGGCTACCCACAGGCTGAATTCCAAAGTCCTGGTCCGTCGCCGGTTGCTGTCGCCTCTTCCCTGACGTCAGTGCGCCAGGGGTATACAAGATGCAGTCAACACCATTTTCTTCAGTTTTTCTTGCCCCAGATGTCAGGTGCCCCCAAGAAGGTAGGCAATACGTATTGCTTATAAAAACATACAGTAAAATAAAACCAATACCTTCCTCTACAAGCAAATACACCACATAGGTTGTATAGGATAGAGAAGTATAGATAAGTTCCAGCAAAGAAAGGGGGTGGAGGGTGGGTAACCTGGACTGCAACAGTGAATACACTCGAACATCTACATTTATGGTAGGTACACAACTGTACTATGTTCATCGTGTTTCACTGATGCAGTCATTACACTTGGGTTGAAACCCAAAGTTGAGGTAGGGCGGCTGGGTCTAAATAGGATTAGGAGTGGCTATGAGGCCCTGCAGAAAGTACAGTTTTGTACCTACCATAAATGTAGATGTCCGAGAGGAATGCATCTGCAGTCTTTACAAATGGGGTTGTCCTGTCGTCAGGCAGCCCTTCGGTCGGCCGGATTCCAAAGTCTGGGTCTGGCTTCGGCTGGTGTCGCACTTCACCCGACGTCACTGCGGCAGTTATTCGGGTATAAAGGCATCAGCCGAAGCCATTTTCCTCAGTGTTTCTTGCCCCAGATGCCAGGTGCCCTCTTGGATGGCTAAATTTGGATAAATGTCAAAGTTACCAAATAGTAGAGAGCAAACACACAAAATAAGCATGTATGTACATATATACAAACAAATACACCATAATAGATCCCCCCCAAGCTAGCTGAGGATTGGCAAATACCCTAGGAGTACCTCAGAGGGGAAGGAGGGTGGGTAATCCTGACTGCAGATGCATTCCTCTCGGACATCTACATTTATGGTAGGTACAAAACTGTACTATGTCCTTCAAGGATGCATCTGCAGTCTTCTAAATGGGTAGAATACCATAGCTAAACTAGGGAGGAGGAAATGAGAAGATATTATGGTGTAGTTAGGATCCCTTGCAAAACAGCAGTGGCAAAACCAGCACGGGATCTAGAGTATAGAGGTAAGTTATAATGCTTGGCAAATGTATGCACGGAGGTCCAAGTAGCAGCCTCTATAATGTCCTTGGTAGCCACTCCTCGTAAGAAAGCTGTGGTAGTGGCAGTAGCCCTTGTGGAGTGAGGCCTGATGTTCTCTGGAGTTTTCTTTCCATGGTAGGAGTAACAAAATCTAATGCAATTTCCTATCCATTTGGAGATTGTCTGTTTAGAAATTGGTTTTCCTTCCTTTCCTGTTGCATATGCTACCAGAAGCTGGTCAGTTTTTCTATTGTTTTTGTCCTGTCCAGGTAGTAGCGTAATTGTCTGTGTACATCCAAGGTATGTAAGAGCCTTTCTCGCCTGTTCTGTGGGTTGGGGAAGAATGTAGGAAGGTGGATAGCCTGATTTAAAGAGACTCTGGATACCACCTTAGGCATAAATGTAGGATTTGTTCTCATGGACACTCTATCTTGATGGAAGATCAGGAAGGGTTGCACTGCCATTAATGCCTGTAGTTCAGAGACCCTTCTTGCTGAAGTTATTGCCAGCAGGAAAGCAGTCTTCCAGGATAAGTATTGTAATTCTGCTGTTGCTGCTGGTTCGAAAGGAGGAAGAGTCAGTTTTTCTAGCACAAAGTTCAAGTCCCATGCTGGCAATGGAGGTTTCCTGGGAGGTTTTACATTTTTAATTCCTCTCAGAAACTGTCTGAGCAGAGGATGCGAGAAGACAGGAGGATCCAAGCTGTATTCTGCTGAAACAGCTGATGCATGTATCTTGATGGAAGAATAGGACAGGCCTGTATGGAAGAGCTCCGCCAAGTACTCCCGGATGTTGACTATGTTCACCAGTGTCACATCTTGCCCCTTTGCAGTACTCCAGATGAGATATCTTTTCCATTTTGCTGCATAATTCTTTCTTGTTGAAGGTCTACGAGCCTCCATGATTATGTCTTTAACCCTTTGGGATAAATTTGGGTTAATTGCCGTTATGTAATGTTCCAGGCAGTTAGCTGCAGAGTTTTTAGGTTTGGATGCAGGATGTTGTAGTTGTTCTGTGTTAGCAGTAATGGGATCAGGGGCTCCATATTTGTTCCCGGGACATGCTCCTCAGCAGTGGATACCAATGTTGTCTTGGCCAGTCTGGGGCTATCAGAATGATCCTCGGACGCTCCTCTTTGATCTTCAGAAGCACCTTGTGCATCAAAGGAAGTGGTGGGAATGCGTATGCTGTCAGGTTTTTCCAACTGAAAGATAGGGAGTCCACCTTCCAAGCAAGTGGGTGGTAAGTCCTTGTGCAGAATTTCTTCAACAGGTGATTGAATGGGGATGCAAACAAGTCTATTTGTGGTAATCCTCATTCTCTTGTGATGGTTTTGAAGATGTCCGGATGCAGCATCCATTCGTGGGCATCTGTTGTAGTTCTGCTTAATATGTCTGCTAGAATGTTCTCCTTCCCTGGTACATAAATTGCCTGTAACTGAATGTTGTAGCTCAGAGCCACATCCCATAGGTCCAGTGCCAGCCGGCATAGAGGGTATGAGTGTGTGCCTCCCTGTTTGTTGATGTACCACATAACTGTGGTGTTGTCTGTCCTTATCATCAACTGGCCTTCTTGGAGAAAAGGTCTGAATGCCCGGATTGCCAATTTTACTGCCATCATTTCTTTTAGATTTATGTGCAGATGCAGCTGGTCTTGAGTCCATAGGCCTTGAATGCACTTGTCCATCATGTGTGCCCCCCAACCGAGGTCTGAGACATCTGTTGTGATGGTTTGTCTTGGTTGACTTTTGCAGAAGGGCAATCCTGTGTTTGATTGGCAGGCCTGAGCCCACCATAGGAACTCTTGCTTCAGGCATGGGATCATTGGAATTTTGGTTTCTAGGCTGTGCTTGTGCTGGGACCACAAATTCTTTAGGTACCACTGTAGCTTTCTCATATGCAGCCTGGCATGAGGGACCAGTATTATGCAGGATGCCATGAAGCCTAGAGCTTGTAGCACTTTTCTTGCAGTTAGATGGTTCTGCTTTGTTAAAGCCAAGAAGTAGAGAGGAAGTTGCTCTTTCTTTTCTGCAGTTAGAAATGCCATTTGTTTTGATGTGTCCAGTTCTGCACCCAGAAAAGTTATTCTTTGGGATGGAATCAGCCTTGACTTTTTTGTATTGACTGTATATCCCAGGGCTTGCAGCAGGTAGATGACTCTTTGTAAGTCTTCTGTTAGTTTGTTTTGTTGTCCGCTTGTATCAGGCAGTCGTCCAGGTAGGGATAGATTTGAATCCCCTGAAGTCTGCAATGAGCGATTACTGATGCCAGGCATTTCGTGAACACTCTGGGCACAGTAGATAAGCCAAAGGGCAATGCTGAGAATTGATAATGCTCTGATCCTGCAAGAAATCTGAGGTATCTTCTGCAAATTGGTCTTATGGGGACGTGCAGGTATGCCTCCTTGAGATCTAGAGTTACCAGCCAAGACTCCTTGCCCAGCATGGGAAGAAGCTGCTGTAAGGTCAGCATTTTGAATTTTGGAACAATGAGGAATGTGTTTAAAGCAGACAGGTCTAGAATAGGCCTCCATTTGTTTTCTTTTCTTGGTACCAGGAAGTGTCTGGAGTAAAATCCCTTTCCTTGCTCCATAGATGGTACCTTTTCCACAGCTCTCATTCTTAATAATTGAGATATTTGTTTTAGAGCTTCTGTCCTTTGAGTAGGTGGAAGGTTTGGCATTCCTCTCTTTCCTGGTAGAGTATGGAAATGGAACCTGTAACCATGGTCTATAGTTTGCAAAATCCATTTTTCTCTTGTAATGCAGTGCCAGTTTCTTGAAAATAAGGTTAGCTTTCTGCCTAAGGGTGCTTCTAGTTGTTCCCTGGTAGGCGGTGCCACCGCCAAGTCACTGTGATTGAGTTGTTGTAGTGGTGGTGGCTGTATCCGTGCCTCGTTGGTTGTTACCCTGCCACTGGCGACCCCTGTAGGCACCCCTGGATTGGTTTCTGCCTCTAGAGCCTATTCCTGCCTCTTTGTGCCTTAGAGGAGTCCGGAAAGGACCAATTCTTGGAGGGCCAGTTCCTGCTAAACCTTGGAGGTTGAACTTGTGAGAAATCTTTCACTGTTTGCACAGATTTTGCTTTCTCTTCCATCTTTTTTAGTACCTGCTGTGCAGGGGAACCAAATAAATTGACCTTGTCCATAGGTGCATCCAAAAGCTTAGATTTGACGTGTTCTGGTAATGCCTGTTCTTTCAACCATGCATGCCTCCTGATAACTGTGCCAGTCAAGGCTGATCTAAAGGAAGCCTCCAGTGCATCATAGCCACATTTTAAAGAATGGTTACTAACCTGCTGTATATTATGTACCATTTCTTGAACATACTTTTTATCTAAAGATTCTTCAGAGGACAGCTTTTTAGTCAACTGGTCAAGCATAAACTCTTGATATTGAAGCATATTAAATTGGCAGTTCAAAGCTCTAGCTGACAAAGTAGCAGAGGTGAAAACTTTTTTACCCCATCTCTCTAAGGACCTGGATTCCCTTTCAGAGGGGAGGGGGTTTTTAGAAGAAGTAGCTGCTACAGCTTTAGGACCCTGAGAGATAGTCTCTGGATCCGCAAAAGGAGCCTTATATAAGTGGTGATGAGTGTCCGGGACCCTGTAGTACCTATCAGGCTTAGCAGGAGTCGGAGGTAAAGAATCAGGAGCAGTGCAAGCATCATTAAATGCATCATCAACAACAGGGAGAACTGGGGGTATAGCTAAAGGCCTATGCTGTGGCAAATGTAGAAAGGTCCTAAGCCTTTTTCTAGAGTCTGAGAAATCTTGGCCCTGCCACTGAAATTGTTCCCTCATAGCATGCAAGGTTTCCCCAAAGGAAAATTCCTCAGGAGGAGAGGCTGAAGGGATGGACTCCTCAACATCAGAGTCTTCGTAAGGAGAATAAGAAGCCTCAGGAGGGTCTGTATGTTCTGAGTCATCAGAGGAATCATCTGTGGATACTGGCTCAGGGGGTTCTGCTCTAGGCCTCTTTTCTGGAGGAGGAAGAGAGGCCCTGTCTGGATGAGGCTGGGCTCCACGAATTAAAGAGATGAGATCCTCAGCCAAAGAAAGCATATGGGAGCTGGTGCTGGGCCTGTGAGAGGGGCTTGGCAGGCACAGGTTTTGATGCTTTGGCTGCTTTAGCCCTGGCAAAGGCCTTAATAGACATGGCTGGAGGAGGCCTAGCAGCTCCACGTGCAGGGGTAGAGATATCCAGGGGAATGGTGTCTGATAAATCCTGTGAAACTGCAACAGAAGGTTGGATTTCAGAAGCCGTTTCTACCAGGTTAGAAGAGGCCTCGGTAGAAGGCAAGTTATCGGCTGAAGAAAGAACCGCTTGCTCGGTTTCGGCCGAAACCGAGACACTCATGGTTTGCTTAACCGGTTTCGGCCGAAACCGCGGACCGCGAGTGTCGGTCCTTTTCTTTGCGTTTTTTGGTTATTTGCGTAGTCGGAGGATCCGACAGCATAATGTAGGCAAAATCGGAGCCGAAAATCTGCTCAGCAAAGTCCGACCGACGTCTAAGCGTCCGTCGGTTAAAAGAAGCACAGGCTAGACAAGCTGCAACGTCGTGGTCTGGGCCTAAACAATGTACGCAATAGGAGTGGAAATCTTTATGAGGTATTTGTTTCCCACAAGATAAACAGTTATTAACTTTCTCTGACATCGGCTGAGGCAAGAAAGAGTCCCCAACGGGGTACTTAGCTTTATAGAAGTCTTCGAAGTAGTATTCGGTAGTAGTAATCTCTGGATCTGACCGACCGGCACTTGCGAACAGCTTCTGCTTCGGGCGCCACGCGGAAAGAAAGACTGAGGAAAATGGCGTCGGCTGATGCCTTTATACCCGAGTAACTGCCGCAGTGACGTCGGGTGAAGTGCGACACCAGCCGAAGCCAGACCCAGACTTTGGAATCCGGCCGACCGAAGGGCTGCCTGACGACAGGACAACCCCATTTGTAAAGACTGCAGATGCATCCTTGAAGGACATCTGCAGTGGCAAAGCCTGCTCTGGATTTAGAATAAAGAGGCAAGTGATAATGCTCGGTAAAGGTGTGTACTGAACTCCAAGTTGCAGCCTCCAAAATATCCTTGGTTGGTACTCCTCTGAGAAAGGCTGAAGTGGCTGCTGCCCTGTTAGAATGTGGCCTAATATTTTTAGGCACTGACTTGCCATGCTGTGCATAGCAGAAACGAATACAGTGTCCTATCCATTTTGAAATAGTCTGCTTTGAGATAGCCCTTCCTTGTGATCCTGTAGCATATGCTACAAACAGTTGCTCAGTTTTTCTGAAGGCTTTTGTTTAGTCCAAGTAGAAGCATAGCTGTCTGTGTATGTCCAAAGAGTGCAGAAGTCTCACCCCTTTATTCTGGGGATTTGGATAAAATGTTGGCAAATGAATGGTTTAAGAACCACAATGGATACTACACATTTGGCATAAATGTTTGGTTTGTCCTTAGAGAAACCCTGTCCGGATGAAAAAGATAAAAGGTTCCACTGCCATTAATGCCTGCAACTCTGAGACTCTTCTTGCTGAAGTTATTGATAGGAGCAGAGCTGTTTTCCATGATAAGAATTTTAAATCAGCTGTATTGGCTGGCTCAAAAGGAGGCAGTGTGAGCTTTTCCTAAACAAAGTTGAGGTCCCATGTAGGTATCGGTGCTCTCCTTGGGGGTCTTATGTTTTTTGCCCCTCTGAGGTACTGTCTTAGAAGTGGATGAGAGAAAATAGGAGGCTCTGTATTGTAATGAGCTGAAATGGCTGAGACATGGATCTTAATTGATGAGAAGGATAGGCCTTTGTCCAGCATATCAGTTAAGTATTGCAAAATCTGAGGAATATTTGGAACAAGTGGTTCAAGTCCTTGTGCCTGGTTCCAAGCACAGAATCTCTTCCATTTTTCTGCATAAGATTTCCTGGTGCTGGGCCTCCTGGCTTCCAAAATAACACCCATAACAGCTTTAGAGAGAGGTGTGTTCTGAGTGGCTATATTATTTGCCATGCAGCAAGATTTAAGGTTCTGAGATGGCTGTGCAGGATCTTGACTGTTTTGCTGAGTCAGAAGATAAGGAATTTGAGGTAAAGTCCAGGCTTGGCCTTGAGATAAGCTCTTTAGGATTGGGTACCAGTGCTGGCGTGGCCAGTCTGGGGCAATCAGAATCATGTTTGGCTTCTCTTGTCTGACTTTGAGGAGTACCTTGGGAAGGAGAGGCAGTGGTGGAAATGCATAAACTGTTAGGGTTTTCCAGCTGAATGATAGAGCATCCACTTTCCATGCTTGTGAGTGATAACTCCTTGTGCAGAATCTCTGTAGTTGGCAGTTATGAGGGGAGGCAAAAAGATCTATGTCTGGGCATCCCCATTTCCTTGCCATCATGCTGAAGACCTGTGGATCTAGTTTCCACTCGTGAAGGTCAATGAGGTTTCTGCTTAGTCTGCTAGAATATTTTTCTTTCCTGGCAGGAATTGTGCCTGCAGATGTACTTGATAGGTCAGTGTTGTCTGCAGAGGGGGTAGGAATGTGTGCCCCCTTGCTTATGTACCACATAATTGTAGTATTGTCCATCTTTAGTAATAGTTGTCCTGGATGTAGTACATCCATGAAGGCTGTCAGGGTATTCTGTACAACTAGCATGTCTTTCTGATTGATATGAAGATGCATTTGGTTTGCAGGCCACGTGCCCTGAATACATTTTCCTGCAATGTGTGCCCCCCAGGCATAATCTGATGCATCTGTTGTTAGTGTCTGCCTGGCTGTGGGTAAAGTGAAAGGCTGTCCCTTGTTGTGGTGACAGGCCTGTGTCCACCATCGAAGCTCCTGTTGCAGGCAGGGAATAAGGGTTATTATTGTTTCCAGGCTGTGGCAATGTTGAGTCCAAACACTTTTTAGATACCATTGTATTTTCCTCATTTGCAGTCTTGCATATGGAATTAGTAGGATGCAGGATGCCACGAAGCACAAAGCCTGCAGAATTTTTCTTGCAGGTAGCTGGGTCTTTGTTGCCATCATTTGAAAGAAGAGAGTCAGTTGCCTTTGCTTGTCTGGCGTGAGATAAGCCATCTGGGCAGTTGTACTTAAGCTTGCACCCAGGAATATTATCTCTTGAGAGGACACTAGTTTTGATTTATTTTCGTTTACTGTGTACCCTAGGCAAATTAGTAATCTTTTTACAAATGCCAGATGCTTTAGTAGAATGTCATTGCTCTCTGCTTGAATAAGGCAGTCATCCAAGTAGGGAAATATTTGAATTCCTTTTTGTCTGCAAAATGCAATCACTGGTGCCAGGCATTTTGTGAAGACCCTGGGCGCAGTAGATAAGCCAAAGGTCAGTGCAGAGAATTGGTAATGCATTGAGCCAGCTATGAATCTGAGGTACCTTCTGCAAGATTGTCTGATTGGGACATGCAGGTATGCCTCTTTGAGGTCCAAAGTAACCAGCCAAGCCTTCTTGCCCAGCATGGGTAGAAGTTGCTGCAGTGTCAACATTTTGATTTTTGGAACATCCAGGAAAGTGTTTAAAATAGACAGGTCCAGTATTGGTCTCCAGGCTTTGTCCTTTCTGGGTACCAAGAAAAGTCTTGAGTAAAATCCTTGCCCCTGTTCTTGCTGTGGTACTTTTTTCAATAGCCCTCATGTCCATGAGAGCAGAACTTTGTTTTTGTGCCTCTGCCCACTGATTTTGTGGCAGGTCTGGCATACCTTTTGACCTTGGAAGGGTGTGAAAGTGGAACCTGTACCCCTAAAACAATATTCAGTACCCATTTGTCCTGGGTGATCAAGTGCGAATTTTGTGAGAAAAGTGCTAGTTTTCCCCCTAAGGGTGCTGCCAAAAGGAAAGTGCTTGGCATTTGTAGAAGAAAGTCATTGGGACTGTTTCCTATAAGGTTGAGATTCGTCTTCTCCGCCTTTGGGGGCTGAAGCACCCCCCATTGTTTAGGTCTGTATGAGCCTTGGGGCTGAGATCTGCCTCTTGGGCGTCTGTATCTGCCTCTTTGTGGCCTGTCCGACACTGGAAAGGACCAATTTTTAGAAGGCTAGTTCCTGCTAAATCTAGGTGGCTGAACCTGTAAGAAATCCTTGACTGTTTGCAATGATTTTGCTTTATCCTCCATTTTCTTTAACACCTCTTCTGCCTTAAACACCAAAGTATCATGCTGTAATGGAGCATCCAATAATTTTGCTTTAACATGATCAGGTAAACTCTGTTCTGTTAACCAAACATGCCTTTGAATGACAGAACCTGTAACTGCGGCTCTGCAAGATGCTTCTAATGAATCAAAACCACATTGCAAAGTATGCTTTCCCACTTGTTCAGCTGCCTGCAACAAATCATGCATTTCCTTGTTCTCAGGACATTCAGAGCTTGTAAGCATTTTCTGTTTAAGCAAGGACACTGGGTATTGTTGATATTTAAGCATGTAAAACTGGCAGTTTAAAGCCCTTACAGCTGAAGTAACAGAGGTGTAAACTTTTTCCCCCCATCTGTCCAGAGCTCTAGAATCCCTACCAGAGGGAACAGGTTTTTTTGCACTGGAAGCCTTGACCCCTTTGGGACCCTAAGAAATAATTTCTGGATCAGCAGCAGGGTTTTTATAAAGAAATTTATGAGAATCTGGAACCCTGTAGTACCTGTCTGGCTTAACTGGTGCAGGGGGTAAAAAATCAGGCATCAAACTGGATTCAGAAAATACATAAACAACATCCAGTACAGGGGGGATAGCAAAAGGCCAGTGCTGAGGTAGTAAAAGAAAGTCTCTGAGCCTTTTCTTGGATTCTGAATAATCCTGGCTCAATGGAAGTGTTCCCTCATAGTGTGCAGGGTTTCCCTAAAAGAATAATCCTCAGGAGGAGAGCCTGAAGGGATAGATTCTTCAGCATCAGAGTCCTCATAGGGAGGAAGAGAATATCCCTGTTCTGAAGAGGAATCAGAAGAAATAGAAACCTGGTCAGAGGATTCATAGTCAGTGTCTTGCCTAGGCCTTAAATCAGGAGGGGGATGGGAACCCCTGATCAAAGTTATTAGGTCTTCGGCCATTTTGAGCATCTGTTTCTTTGGCATGGATGACTGTCCAGGAGAATGCTGTACTTGTTTCTTTGTCTTTAAAGGTGTTTTAGACTTTGCCTTGGCTGCTGAAGTACTCTTGATAGTAAGCTGTGTAGGTCTGAAAACACCCTCAGAAGCCGATGCCTGCTCAGCGGCTCCGGACCCATCTGAGGGAATGGTTTCTGTAGGCCCAATACCTTGAGTTTCCAGAGGCCTAGCTGTCTCCACGTGGAAGTCTGAGGCGGCCTGTGGCTCTGAAGTAGTGGGCGTCAGGGGCTGTGAAAGCACCTCACTGAAAACCGGCGAACTGGCGACTGGCCTAGAAGAGTCTTCGTCGTCGGTTTTGGACCTCGGATGCCTTTTTCTTTGTCCTTGCGCTTTTTATGGATTCCGGTCGTCGGTTGTTCCGACAGCATTATATAGCTAAACCTTCGGCTAAAGTAATGTAAAGGAAAATCGAACCGACGCTTAATAGTGCGTTGGTTGAATCTAGCACAAAACCGACAACTAGCAACATTGTGGTCAGGGCCTAGGCAAGGAATACAGTAAGAATGAAAATCCTTATGAGGTATTTGCTTCCCACAAGAAATACAATTGCTAACTTTTACTGACATCGGTCTGGAGCAAGAAAGAGTTTCCCCAATGGGGTACTTAGCTTTATTGAAGACTTCGGATCTGAAATTCAAATTCGAAAATCTCAGGAGTCGGCTGACCGGCACTTGCGAACTGCTTTTGCTTCAGGCAACGCATGGCAAGAAAGACTGGGGAAAATGGCGTCTGCTGCATCTTGTATACCCCTGGTGCATTGACGTCAGGGAAGAAGCGACAGCAACCGACGCCGGACCAGGACTTTGGAATTCAGGCTGACTGCAGGTAGCCTGCCAGCAGGATAACCCAAGTGTAATGACTGCAACAGTGAAACACAATGAACATCAGTAAAAGCCCTAACGGTGCACACACACTTAAAGGATTGGGCCTAGGCGGGAAACTAGACTACAAAACAGTACTACAGAAACATTAATTTAAATTTTTTTTTTTTGAACTAACATGACCAAACACGAAGAAGGGAGGAAAAAAAGGGAAAGGTATTCACACCCAACTACACTAATAAGACCAAAAAACCTTACCACCTTGCTTAGAGCTCAGAGACCACGATGCTGACTCAGAGCGGCAAACGAGATCTGGGGCTAGATAGGAGGAAGTGATGTAATATGGGCAGGGGAGGAGCTTGGAGCTGATGCTTGAAAAGTTTTGCTGAATCGGATCCGAATACCCATATGTGCAGAAAGAATGAAGTTAACTACTTCAGATGTAGCTGCTGCATTTGGCATTGATTGGACTGGCAAAAAGACTGCAGCAAGGCTGTCCCCATCGGCGGAAAATCTGTTCCACGACTTTCTGATTCAGAGACCACTCGTGAGGCATCAAGATTGCCCTGCTGAGCTTGTCAGCTATCACACTGGTTGTCCCTGGGATATGGGTTGCAACAACAAATCATTAGAAGATATCGCCCACTGCCAAACACGAACAGCCTCTCGGCATACGGGGTAGGATTTGGTTCCTCCTTGTTTGTTAAAATACCATACCACTGACATATTGTCTGATTGGACTGCTATCATCCCTAGAGGAAGAAAGTCGTGAAGTGCTTGCAACTCTAGTAGCACTGCACTCATCTCTAGGACACTGATATGCAAGTGAGCCTTGTGATCATGCCATGTGCCTTGAACAGTCCTGCCTAGATAATGCCCCCCCCCCCCACACCCTATCTGGGAGGCATCTGTGGTCACAGTAGCAACAGGCTGGCGTAGAATGAAAGGTGTTCCTATCGTCAGTTAATTGGGTTGAATCCAAAAACGAAGGTCCTTTTAACAAGATTCTGTTATCAAAATAGGATGAGACAGAGGCAGTTGTTGAAGAGACCACTGGGAAAAGAGTAGCCATTGAAGGATTCTCATCTGTAATCTGGCTAGTGGAACTAGAGTTACAGTAGAGGCCACAGTTCCTAAATGTTTCAGCACTGTCTTGGCTTTGACTCTGTGTTGGGGAAGTAGACTGTATATCTGTTGTCTCAGATTTTGTATTGTGTCTGCAGGAAGATGAGCCATCTTGGAGACTGTGTCTATTTCTGCGCCTATAAAAGTCACATATTGAGAGGGTGACAAAGCAGACTTTTCCCAATTTATCTTAATCCCTAGCCGAATGCAGAGTTGGGTGGTTGAATCCTTGGCTTGAAGAAGTAGATTCCTGGTGGTGGCAGTCAGGAGTCTGTCGTCCAGGTACAAAAACACTTGGAATCCAAGACATCTCCAGTGAGCCGTCACTACCACTATGCATTTGGTGAACACACTGGGGGCTGTGGTGAGACCAAAGGGCAGAGCACAAAACTGGTACTGACTGGCTCTCAGCCGGAAGAGTAAATGACTCCTCGATGCTCTGTCCATTTGAATGTCTATGGAGCACATCCAATTGTCTTTCCCTAAGAGGGAGTATGGACTGCAGTGTTACCATTTGGAACTTGGACTTCTTCACTGATTTGTTTAAATTGCAGAGTCCCAAAACAGGCCTCCAGTCCCCTGTTTGTTTTGGCACTAAAAAAAATCTGGAGTAAGTTCCGAATCCTATCTGGTCTGCGGGGACAGCTTGGATGACTCTTTTGGAGCAACTTTTGCACTTCTATAGTTGCTTGATCCCTGTGATTGGGTGGAACATCTGGGATTTTCTTGGTGGTAGGAGGTGGAAGAGAGAAAGGTATGGAGTATCCTCTGGAAGTTATTATTTGTACCCACTTGTCTTGGGTGATGTGCCAGGCTTCTGGATACAAACAAGTGATTCACGACTGGCTCCAGAGAAGCACAGTTGGGCCCCAGACTTCAGGAGCGCTGATAGGGACTTCCACAAAAGGAATCGTGGCCACCCTGGTTTTGCGGCCCCCCTCCCGCCTCTACGGCAACGTCTATTATTACTTCCGCCTCCTCTGCCTCTGAAGGAGGAATCACCCTGTGCATCCGGGAAAAATCTCCGAGATTTCTTGAACCACATTTTCCCGCCTGTCTGACCCTAAGGGGTCTAGAAGGGACAAAAAAACATACTCCCATGGCAGAGAGTGTTTTCCCTTCCTGCTCGCACCTGGTGAGAGTATCTTTTACCTTTGGTCCAAACAGAGAGGAACTGTCAAAGGGGGCGTTGGTAAAAGTAGATTTGAAGGGCTCCACAAAGTTACATAAACGCATCCAGGAGCGTCTCCCAAGGGAAATTCCAGAACCTGCTGCCCTACTCGCGCCATCTGCTGCATAAGATAATCAGCCTCATGGAGGAGTTACCAATGGAGTTTGAGGTGGACAACTGAGCAATAACCTTCAAGGATTCCTTCAGCTAATGTACCTTGAAGAGCATCTCCTAGCTCATTTAGGAAACCTCTTTGAAGCCTAGTAAAATGGGTGAGGTAAGTGATCTGACAGTAAATGCCACTGAAGAGAAGATACGCTTCCCGTATCTATCCCATCATTCAAGACTCCTTGTTCGGTGGATGGACAGATGAAGTCTCCGCTAGTTCCTTCTTTGTGGCTGCCGCCATCACCATAGCATCTACAAGCACACCTTTAGTTAAAAACTCTTTCTCTTTGGGAGCTGAAAGAAATTAGTTGGGCCTTCTGAGGGACTGGTTCCACGGCATCAGGAGTTTCCCACACCTTTCGACTAACTAGGTCCAAGAGCTCACTGAAAGGTGGAGATGCCCAAGAGGCTGAAGGTTAAGATCCGAAAACCTTCAGGTACACTAACTCCTCATCAGAAGGGGTGACAGTGGGCCAGCCGCCTCTCTGTTTCAGGCTCTCTAGGATATCTACAAAGGAGATATCGGAGAACAACTTGGGGACCCTTCTGACTCCTCGAGGTCAGTGTCTGAGGTGATGGACTCAGAGGAGTCTACATGCTTCTCTTGCAAGTTCTCTTCCGAGGAGGGTCCTCAGAAGGGTATTCTGGGGAGGTCTCGGAAGACTGGGGACCACCCAATGGGGGCTCCTAAGGCTGCGAATCTCTGCTGCCAAGAGAGAGATGGTGCTGAGACAGAGGTTGGAGAGTGAGGGAGAAGAGCATCAGTACCCTTGTGCGGAGCTGAAGACCTAGACAGCATGATCATCATCTCGAAGGCAGATCTCTCTGGCTCCGAGGACACTCCCAGTTCCGAGGAAGCGAAAGTAGCCCACGGCTCCAAAGCGATCAGCTCAGAGACAGATGTAGGATCCGAGCTCAGCCTAGCCGATGCACCGAGAGGTAGGCTTGGAAACAAAGAAGTCCTGGTCCAAGCGTCCCTGTCTGGGCCTACTGGTGAGCTTCGGCTCCTAGACACCAAGGATGGCTACGAAGGTGCCGGAGCAGAACTCTGCTCCGAGATAGACGTGAGAGGTGCTGGAACCGAAGGCTCCACAAGTGGAACAGATAGCTCAGGCTCCGAAGGACCAACATGGCTCGGAGGAGGAACAGAAACAGGGAGTATGGCCTTAGACGGCTCCGGAACAGACTGGGTCGGAGCCTGCAACAAATTAGCTAACGCCGACGACTTCAAGAGTCTAAGCACTACTCTCTCTACATCCTCTTCAGAAAGACTCTTGGAGGATCTGGAAAATAAGGTAGGTGACATAGATCTCTGCAAAATGGGAGATCTGAGAGTTGGGGAGACCAGTAATAATTCTCTACACTGGCTCCGAGGTAAATGTTCAGTAGTTGGCTCCGAAAAACTTGGGGCTGACACTGGAGTGTCGATATCTATAACCTCGACTGGCTCCGAGGACAGTGGAGCCGAAAAGGTAAAAGGTTTGCCCAATTTTGAGATTTTCTGAGGACCACCAGATAAAATAATTGGTATGGGAGAATGTCTCTTAGCAGACTTGACCTTCTCTTTTTTTAGAAGTAGACCTAGAATGTGAAGATGAAGAGCTGGCTAAATCCTCGTCAAAGGAAGGCTTAAGGAGACCTTTTAGGATCAATTTGTTCTTCCTTTCCTGGAGAACTCGAGAATTGAAGGAGTGACAGAAGGAACATATTTCTTGAAGGTGTATGGCACCGAGACAGTAAACACAATTACTATGTCTGTCAGTTATTGACATTTTTTGGGAGCATGAGACACTCTTCTTAAAACCCGAAGGTTTATGATCCTTACACTCCTTAGACATGTTTTCACCAACACAAACATGAGGGAAAAGCAGGAAGAGAGGACAAAGGTCCTCTAACTTAAACGGGCCTAGCCCTGCAAAAAACACTGCACAAAAGGAAAAAACAACAGAGGACTAGGTCCTCTAATGTAAACGGGCCTAGCCCTGCTCAAGACCAACACACAAGACAAGTAAAAAACAGAGGACTAGGTCCTCTAACTTAAATGGACCTAGCCGTAAACAGGTAAGAAGCTACGTCAAGAATTTGCTGCAAAAATTTCAAAATTCAACCACACGCTAACTATTAGTTAATAAGAATTAGTAAAAGACATTGCACACAACAACTATCAATAACAGCACTAGTCTAGTGAAAAATACAATATTTGAAAAGGTCCTAACCCAAACATGGACCTGCGTTAGATATGTAAATAGCAAGAAACTAGCACCCCAAGAAAGGGATACCACTCAGGGAACAAACGGGCCTACGGAAGCAACGGCCAACAAGTTTTCAATAACAACTTTGCAATTTTTGAAAAAGCACACTATTTTCTATCTATAATGACTAAACTATATAAACTAAGCTAATACTGTTATGAAAAAACTATCTCGATGAACAATAATAATGAAGAAAAATTCAACTTAGCCACGGCCAAGAAAGAGAGCACTTCTGAACTCGTAGACGCAATAAACGAGATCTGGGGATTCTTACTAGTGCACTATGGGATACGTACCTTGCCACGAGCCAACTGAAAGACTTTGAGCTTTGTAATCGGTAGAGTCGGAGCAGAGGATCGGCTCCGAACCCATATGTAAGAATGAAGGTGAGATAGGGACTACAGAACATTGACTGTTCTGACCTCCTAGTCAACTTCAGATTTTGAAATCAGTTCCTGGTTGAATCTGAAGACCCTTTTTCAATCTTATCTGACTTGTCCTTTTCTTGCTTTATCCTTGAACTTTTCCCTGGATTTAGTCTTTTCCATTCTTTTTGAAGTAGAGGCTGAAGAGGAGGAAACTGAAGTAGATGAAGTCTCTGTCTGTGGAGGGAGAAACCTTTCACTATTAATTTTTCTCTTCTAATCTGAAGTGCCTTGGCACTGAAAGATGGACAGGACAACAATATCTAGGTGGGTGTGGATCTTGAGGAGGCAGTTTATGCCCACACTGTGAACACTTTTTGAAACCATGCAAATCAAACATGACATGGCTGGAAAATACAGTCTCATAGCAACAGCTATAACAACTGCAGTAACGCACTGTAATAAAGAAACCACTGAAAACATTTTGACTACTACCCAACAGTCATTAAAATTCCTATATACTATTTTACTACAGTTCATACTTTCCAACTACAAACTTAATCACCTCAAACCACACTACAGCTAGACAAACATTTTTGAAAGATTATAAAGACTTCAAAGAACTCTCAGTAGAAAAGGAATGACAGAAGGATACACTTTTTT
Organism: Protopterus annectens; assembly: GCF_019279795.1. NCBI lineage: Eukaryota > Metazoa > Chordata > Ceratodontiformes > Protopteridae > Protopterus > Protopterus annectens. The sequence continues at coordinate 901,479,787 of NC_056741.1, read as the reverse complement.
ATCTTTATTAAAGACCCCACAAGAATGTGTATGAAGTCTTCAGTAGCAAACAAGATCTGAGGTATTAGGGTTGAGTACATGGAATTAAGGGTATGGGAGGAGTCAGAGCCTTGGAACCGAAAGAAGCTAGTCGGTACCTAGGTCAGCTCCTGTTGGATCAGACAACCCCATGTGTTATCAGATGGAAACGGACAACAATAATCTATAATTGTGAGTAGAGTAAAATTTGCACTAAATTTGTTAGCTAGGAGACTATTTCCTTTGGATCAGGGGGTGCAGTACTAATGTGGCCAAGCTCCAAACACTGTAGGGTGTTAGCTCTTAACTTTTTGATATAGTTACGAAAAGATTTGCAGTTATTTTTCTTTTAGTGGCTATTATATGTTCATACTTAGATTTGACCCCCCCCCCATGGTTCCCTTATGTGCTCTCTTAAGGTAGAGCAGTTTTCTTTCTTTTGTTATACATTTTATTTATATGGGCATTCCACCACAGGTGTTTGTTTTTAAAAAAATTCCATCTGTGTTGTCCATTTTTATTCATCCTCAACATATGGGACTCGGATCCGACTCGGTCATTATTTCAGCTCGTGGAAACCTACAAACTCTTGAGCTCTTACTTACCAATAATGCACTGGTCCCCATTCCCTTCAGATTATACATATAGCTTGAAGAAAATGAGCCAGAAAAAGAAATAAGAAACCATGAAAATTGCCATCACTGCAGTTTAATACCCTAGGAACTTGAGGTGTTGAATGTGTCCTCAGATACATACTTCTTCCTATAGGGGAGGAGAAAGGAGGCCGGGGAGGTGACGATGAATGAAAATGGAAAACACAGATGGAACGCTATGGTAAGAACATAACTTCTTTACCTGATGTTGTCAATTTTCATTCATCCTTAACATATGTGACAGACTCCCCAGATACCAGAGCGCTGGGTGGCCTTATGGAAGATGTTCCTGACCACTTTGGAGCCAAATGATGCTCTCTCTCTGTGACGGTGCTGAACAGCATTCAGATGAACTCCAAATTTTGAGTTGGAGTCAAATATGACTTGTGAACGTTGACCGTTATACCCAATACACTGAAGATATGCAGAAAATGGTCCTTGGTCTGCAACCATCGATGCCGCATGGGTGTGGTAAGTAGCCAATCGTCCAGGTATGAAAACACTTGGAATCCTTGCAGTCTCATGTGAGCCGCAACCACCGCCATGCATATAGTAAAACACCCAGGGGGTTGTGGCAATTCCAAAGGGCAGAGCCCTGAACTGGTAATGACTGACAACCAGCCAAAAGCGCAAGTGTCTCCTTACCATCTATTTTGATATGATAGTAAGCATCCTGGAGATGCACAGAGCACATCCACTTGTCCTTGTGCAGAAACGGTAATACAGACTAAACCATAACCATATGTAACTTTGATTTCTGAACATTTAGGTTCAATTTGCTCAGATCAGAATTGGGCATAGGTGCACCGTAGTCTTTGGCACCAAAAAGAAGCATTAGTAAGTTCTGGAACCGCTTTGTTCGGCTGGGACCTGTTGACTGGCTTTTTCCTAGAAGCTTTTAAGTTTCTACTACAGCTAGCCCGCTCTGACTGGGTGGAACATCAGGGAGACTGCTCCTGAGTTCGGGAGAAGAGAAAATGGAATGAAATGGTCCCTGGATATTATGTTTGGCACACAGCGATCGTTTATGTTTGTCCAGACATCGAGGTGTAACTAAAGACAGCCCCCAACTGCATCCAGGGCAGAGCAGTTGAGCGAAGCTTCTGGAGCGTTGATAGGGCTTGTCAGAGAACGTCTCCCTGAAGCCCTGACTCTGCGGACCCCATATGCCTCTAGGATGCTGTCTTCCATTGAATCTTCTTCCCTTGCTGCTAGAAAAATCATCTTGCGAGTCCTGGGAGGATCCCTGAGACTTACTTCCCCGCTGGTTCCTGGAAAAGGACCTCTGAGGAGTAGAGAACTTGATCCCCACCACCAACAAGGTCTTACCCTCCTGCTCACTGCGGGTGAGAGTCTCCTTGACCGATACTCCAAACAGTGAGAAACCATCAAATGAGGCATTAGTAAAAGATGACTTGAAGGGTTCCCACAAACCCACACAGCCTCATCCATGTGCACTTCCTTACGGCAATACCTGTTCCAGCCTCTCGTGAGGATCCTTCTACTGTGCTGGAAATTAACCTCATTGAGGAATTAGCTATGGAAGTAAGAGTTGTCAGCTGATGAGACACCTTCTTGAGGTCCTCCTCAGACATGGTCTTGGACAGAGATTTGGCCAGCTCCTGTATCGCATCTGTTTGAAGGCAGGTAAAATGTGCTAGATAGTTCAACACTCAGTTCGAAGGTTGCTGAGGCATAAATGTGCTTCCAGTGTCTGTCGAGAGCCTGCGACTCCCTGTTTGGGGGTGGATAGTAGAGCTCTGCTCAGCCAGCTCTTTCTTTATGGCTGCCAAAAGCATAACAGCATCCACAGTCTCACCCCTTGGTCCAATCCAACCTCCTTGAGGGAGGGCTTCAGCATTTATCTGCTCTTTTCGGGATGGGTTACACAGCGTCAATCTTCTTCCAAACCTTGTGGGAAATGAGGTCAATCAGTTCATCTGCCGGGGGGGGGGGGGTTCACCCAGGATGCAGACAGGCCCGTCCTGAAGGCCTTCAAAAACACTGACTCCTCAGGAGTAGGAGGAGGATGGTTAAACCATCCATCTTTTTGTTTCAAAATTTCCAAGATCTTACCAAAGGAGACATTATCCAGTGGAGATCTGGAGGATCCTTCTCCCTCATCGAAGTCTGTGTTCTCAGTGAGAGAATCCATTGAGGAGTATAAATGCCTCCTTTTGCACTTCAACCCTGTGAACCTCCTCAGCAGGATGCTCTAGGGGGGACTCTGAAGACAACTGGACTACCTGGGGGGCGGTGACAGTCTGAAGGCTCACAAGAGAGCTGACCCTGGACTGGAAGACTGGGCTCGGAGCTCATAAGAGGTATAGGCTGAGATGGATCCGGGGGAAGACTGGAGGTTGCTCTAGGCCTAGAGAAAGTCCCCTCTACCACTAGGATGGCTGACAGACTGGAGGACACCCCTCCACCTCCTTGGCAGCTGTGGCCACCTAGGGAGTAGGAGTAGAGTCCACCCTAGAACCGAAGCCTCCCAACAGTATCAGACCTGAGCTATCAAGGACCAAGGCCCCAGGAGGGAGGGATGGACCAGACACCTGACCTGGTCCCCACGCAATCTTGGGTCCGAGACTTACTCTGGTCCAAAGGAATCAGGACCAAACTGGTCTGGGACACTGAGGGAGCCCAGGACAAAAATCTGCTAGTCTCTGCTGAAACCTCCCTCAAACGAACTGGATCCTGGGGTTCCATAACATCAGGCAGAATCAGAAGAGGAGTGATTAAAGATGGGGTAGGGGACCTCACTGACCCAGTCCAGGAAGAAGTAATCAGCCCTATCTTAATCTGTGCCCTGAGGAAACTCATCATCCTTACCCATATCCATTTGAAGAAGCTTTCAACATGATCTCGAAGAAGCAGAAGAATGTTTAGATCTGTCAGAGGAAACTGCCTTGAAAATCATAGCCGGAAAAGCTTGATTTTTGAAAGGGTCTTTGGGTTCGGCTCCATGGTCTCAGATCCACAGCTGTAGGATCCAGTAAGGCACTAATCCTAGAAGGGGACGATATTACAACCACCATCAGATACGGAGTAAATAGCAGATCCGAACCCACTGAAGTTCTCCTATGGATGTGAGGTCTTAGGATCCAAAGGGTCTTTCAGCCTATTTGGATTCACAGACTTCTGCTAAGAGTCACCTCTAGGCTTGCACACATCTGAAGCCTTTGGATCAGAGTAACCCCTAGACTTGCTTGGATCCAGGAGCCCTAGATCCATCAGTCCAGGATGTTTTTTGACTGGAGAAAAGGAAAAGGGCCCTGGGGACACAGTGGAGGCCCTTCTCTTATGCTCCTTTGAGCTGGATGGTCGAGCCGGAGCCTGAGCTCCTGAGGAGGGAAGAAGCCCATTTAAAATCAACTTATTCCTCTTATCTGCTACGGCACATGGGTTAAAGCCCGCTCAGACATGACAGTCGGAATGAAGGTGCGCTGGCCCCAAGCAATACAAGACTAAAAAATGGGACCTTTTATTACAAAGCTAAGTGTTTCTAGGAAACCATCCAGTTTTGCTATATACAGCAGTAGCATCACTAAAAATAATCTATAAACTCCACAATAGCATAACTTCTGACTCTAGAACAAGTATAAATTTCATACATCAAATAAAATCACACAACTCCTGAAAAGAGAAGTCTAAAGCCAGTACATTTAAGGGTGGAAAATTTTAGTTTAGAAGTGGGAATACTGGCCAATTTCCAAAGATGACAGCTGTTCTGACAATGACTGGTTAAAACTGAGCAATGTGGGATTCTAAAATAACAGCTGCAATGTAAGCAGCTAAAACAGACCTCTGACTAGAGAACTGTTATTCACCATTAATAATAAAGTATGCTAACTATTGTAACTATTAAAAGAGACTGGCAGCTGAAGTGTCTACGATGCCCAGAAAGTCAACAAGAGAAAAGTGAAGTAAAAAGGGAGATAAAACGTAAAAATTGATAAGGGGAATGAAAGCAGTAGAAAGCAGAGATGAGGAAAGCAGGTGTTAGCAGCTGAAGGAGAAATTTCCTCAGTCACCAGAGAAAGACTGTCCAAATGCACTCCAAAATTTTCAAATAAGTGGCTCCCTGTCAGAAAATACAGAAACAAACTGATACAAGGCTGCAGGAAATTGGCATTTTAACCAGACATACAGAGGAAATGCAAACTGCTGAAAGGGAGATAAAAGGAAACATGATGGCACACTAAATTAAATTTGAACAAATGGGAAAAACTGAACAAAGGCAGATTATGCAGAGACAACTTAAGGTTTACAAAAGTACAAACCAAAAGAAATGGCTAGTAGAGACAACCAGGAAATGCCTCTGCGTTAAGGACTGGACTTTCAACGCAGATATTAAATCGGATAGAACATATAAAATAAATATGCCTAATTTGAGACCGAGAACATAAGGATCTACATGGATTAAACTGCAGACCTACCAGATAAAACTGTACTTTCCTTTTCTACCTTCTTCTGCCTTCACTTTTTTTCTTTTGATCAGTTCATCTTGTCCTTTTCAAGGCTATGTGTACATTTTTAATCCAAGTGGGTAGAAGACTTGAAATAGTGCATGGTACAGAAACCTGAAACAAAGGTTAATTTTTCTACTGAGTGTTATGGATGGAAGAAAATGTTAATTTCAGTTAGTGTTTGTAATGAAGAGTCACTATCCACCTTGTGTCTGCAGCCTTTAGGATTGTTAGTTTCATCCACAAAATAGAAAAAAAAAATCCCGTTGTGTACACTTACCATAAATGTAGATGTTAGAGTGTATTCACTGTTACAGTCATTACATTTGGGTAATCCTGCTGGCAGGTTGCCCTCAGCCGGCCTGAATTCCAAAGTCTTGGGTCCTGCGTCGGCTGCTGTTGCCCCTACCTTCATCTATAAGCAAATACACCACATAGGTAGTATAAATCAGAAAAGGAAAGATAAGATCCAAAAGAAAAAAGGGGGAAAGTGGGTGGGTAACCTGGACTGCAACAGTGAATACACTCGAACATTTACATTTATGGTAAGTATACACAACTGTACTATGTTCTTCGTGTTTCACTGTAGCAGTCATTACATTTGGGTAGAGTCCCAAAGCTATGGTTGGGAGGCTGGAACTAGACAGCAGTAGGAGCGGCTATGAGGCCCTGCAGAACTGCAGTGGCAAAGCCTGCCCTGGATTTAGAGTAGAGTGGCAGATGATAATGCTTTGTAAAGGTGTGCACTGAACTCCAAGTAGCCGCCTCTAAAATGTCTCTGGTTGGTACTCCCCTGAGAAACGCTGTTGAGGTGGCTACAGCTCTGGTGGAATGAGGCCTAATGTCCTTAGGCACTGGCTTGCCATGGTGTAAGTAGCAGAAACGAATGCAGTGGCCTAACCACTTAGAAATAGTCTGCTTTGAGATGGGCTTTCCTTGTGATCTTGCAGCATATGCCACTAGTAATTGCTCTGTCGTCCTGAAAGCTTTGGTTCTGTCCAAGTAGAATCTAAGCTGTGTACGTCCAAAGAATGCAGAATTCTCTCCCCCTTGTTGTGGATTTGGGTAAAAGGTTGGCGGATGGATGGCTTGGTTAAGAGCCACACTAGACACTACTTTAGGTATAAATGTTGGGTTTGTCCTCAGGGAGGCCCTGTCTGGATGAAAAATGATGAAAGGTTCCAGAGCCATGAGCGCCTGTAGCTCTGAAACTCGTCTTGCAGAAGTAATTGTTAAGAGCAGAGCTGTTTTCCAAGATAAAAACTTCATTATCAGCAGTAACAGCTGGCTCAAAAGGAGGCAGGGTGAGCTTTTCCAAGACACAGCTGAGGTCCCATGCAGGTATTGGTAGTCTCCTTGGGGGCCTTAAATTTTTGGCTCCTCTGAGGTACTGCCTTAATAAAGATTGAGAAAAAAGTGGTGGCTCTGTATTGTAATGAGCCAAAATGGCAGAAGCATGAATTTTGATGAAAAAGATAGGCCTTTGTCCAGCATCTCAGTTAAGTATTGCAAAATCTGAGGAATATTTGGTACCGCTGGATCAGTTCCTTGTGCATGGTTCCAGGCACAGAATCGCTTCCATTTTCCTGCATAAGACTTTCTAGTAGTAGGCCTTCTGGCTTCCAGAATGACATCCATCACACCTTTACCGAGAGGTGTTTTTTGTATGACTACATTATCCGTCATGCTGTCAAGTTTAATGTCCTGAGTTGACTGTGCATGATCCGATTGTTTTGCTGGGACAGTAGTCGAGGTATTTGAGGTAAGGTCCAAACTGGGTATAGAGATAAGTTCCTTAGTATTGGATACCAGTATTGGCGTGGCCAGTCTGGGGCAATCAGAATCATCTTTGGATTCTGTCTGACCTTTAGGAGCACCTTGGGGAGGAAAGGCAGTGGAGGAAAGGCATATACGGATAGGTTTTTCCAGCTGAAAGATAAGGCGTCCACTTTCCATCCTTGTCCGTGATAAGTCCTTGTGCAGAATCTTTTTAGTTGGTAATTGAGAAGGGAGGCAAATATATCTATGTCCGGGCATCACCACTTCCTTGTTATCATGCTGAAGACTTGTGGATCCAGCTTCCACTCGTGGGGATCCATGAGGTTTCTGCTTAGTTTATCTGCCAGAGTATTTTCCTTTCCTGTCAGGAATTGTGCCTGCAGATGTACTTGGTAAGTCAAAGCTGTGTCCCACAAGGTCATGGCTAGTCTGCAAAGGAGGCCAGAATGCATCTCCCCCCTGCTTGTTTATATACCACATGACCGTGGTGTTGTCCGTCTTTATCAGTAGTTGTCCCGGATGAATAAGGTCTTTGAAGGCTGTCAGAGCATTCTGAACAGCTAACATCTCTTTTTGATTGATATGTAGATGCATTTGGTTTGAGGACCATGTGCCCTGAATGCATCTTCCTGCCATGTGGGCTCCCCAGGCATAGTCTGATGCATCCGTTGTTAGTGTCTGCCTGCCTGGAGGTAATGTGAATGGCTGTCCCTTGTTCTGGTGACAAGCCTTTGCCCACCATTGAAACTCCTGTTGCAGGCAAGGAATGAGAGTAATGACTGTTTCCAGGCTGTGGCAATGTGGAGTCCAAACATTTTTTAGGTACCATTGAAGTTTCCTCATATGCAGTCTTGCATATGGAATTAGTAGGATGCAATGAGGCACAAAGCCTGCAGAATATTTCTTGCAGATAACCGGGCCTTTGTTGCCAACATTTTGAAATAGTCAGCTGCCTTTGATTGTCTGGCGTGAGATAAGCCATCTGGGCAGTTGTATTCAAGCTTGCACCCAGGAATGTCATCTCTTGTAAGGGTACTAGTTTTGATTTCTTATTGTTGACTGTGTAGCCTAAGCATTTTAGAAGTCTTTTTACAAACGCCATATGCTGAAGAATGATGTCCTTGTTCTCTGCTTGAATGAGACAGTCATCCAAGTAAGGATATATTTGTATTCCACTTTGTCTGCAGAATGCAATTACTGGTGCCAGGCATTTCGTAAAGACCCTGGGTGCAGTATGTAAGCCAAATGGCAGTGCAGAGAATTGGTAATGCATTGAACCAGCCTTGAATCTTAAGTATCTTCTGCATGATTGTCTGATTGGAACATGCAGGTGTGCCTCTTTTAGGTCTAAAGTCACAAGCCAAGCATTCTTGCCCAGCATGGGCAGAAGCTGCTGCAAGGTCAACATTTTGAATTCTGGAATATCCAGGAAAGTGTTCAGAATAGATAGGTCCAGTATCGGCCTCCAGGCCTTGTCCTTTCTGGGCACCAAGAACAGTAGAGTAAAATCCTTGTCCTTGCTCTTGCTCTGGTACTTATTGAATGACACCCATGTCCATGAGGGATGATAATTTGTTTTTGTGTCTCTGCCCATTGATTTTTTGGCAGATCTGGCCAGCTGTTTGCCTTTGGCAGAGTATGGAAATGGAACTTGTAGCCTTGTGACACTATGTTTAGAACCCACTTGTCCTGGGTTATGATGTGCCAATTTTGAGCAAAAAGTGCTAATTTTCCCCCTAAGGGTGCTGCCAGAAGATAAGTGCTTGGTGCAGGCAGGGAGAAGTCACTGGGACTGTTTTCTGTATGTTTGTGATGTTTCTTCTCCAGCTTTGGAGGTAGAAGCACTCCATTGCTTGGGCCTATAGGAACCTTGCGCCTGGGATCTGCCCCTAGGACGTCTGGATCTGCCCCTTTGAGGCCTGTCTGACATAGGAAAGGACCAATTTTTTGTAGGCCAGTGTCTACTAAACCTTTTCTTTAACTTTTAGTTATGTACTTACCATAACTTTAGATGTTTGGGATCCATCTCGCCTACATTATGAACTGATGGGCTCGGAGCCGATCCCTCGGCTCAGACTCGGCACGCTATGCTATAGAGCGAGGCCTCTTATTGGCTGAGCTATTTCTTATCCCAGGATGCACCACCACTAATCCCCCAGATCTTGTTTGTCCGCATTCATGCACACATGCACAACTTGTTTATATAACATTGTTAGATGTTTCAAGATGAAACAGGATTCGGACCTTCTGATATCCTCTGATCTCCAAGGAAGGGGGAAGGAGGGTGGGTTATTAGAATGTAGCGAGATGGATCCCAAACATCTAAAGTTATGGTAAGTACATAACTAAAAGATGTTATGTGATCCTATCTTGCCTACATTCTGAACTGATGGGACAGCGTCCCTAGCACCTAAATCCTGGGTGGCTCATTGGAAAACACTCCTGAGCACTGTGGAACCAAATGAAGCTCGTCCTCTAGATGCCACATCCAATTTGTAGTGGGAAATGAAAGTGTGCGGGAAGACCATGTAGCCGAGCACAAATGTCACTAATGGCAAGCTTAGAATGAAATGCTATCAAGTAGCCATAGCCCTTGTAGAATGAGCTTTGACAGAGGTGGTAAGCTCTTTGTTAGAATAAGAATAAGCTTGAGTAATACAGTCCCTGATCCATTTGGCAATAGTGACCTTTGTGACAGCTTTGCCCAATTTATTGTCTGCAAAGGATACAAACAACTTATCTGTTTTCCTTGTTTGTTTGGTCCTGTCTAAATAAAAACGCAACTGCCTGTGGACATCTAATGTGTGGAATATGAATTCCGCTTTGTTAGAATATTTTGGAAAAAAGACTGGAAGTTCTAATGATTGTTGTAGGCAGAAACTAGAACAAACTTTAGGGACAAAGGAAGGATTTGGCCTGAGAGATGCTCTGTCTTTGTGAAAATCCAAGTACGGGGGGTTTTACAGACAAAGCTTGAAGCTCTGAAACTCTTCTGGCAGAAGTAATCGCCACCAGAAAAGCAGTCTTCCACGATAGAAATTTTAGATCACATGTAGCTGCCGGTTCGAAGGGGGAGGAAGTTAAGGCGCGTAGCACCACATCGAGATCCCATGGAGGAGCAGGATGAGAAATCGGAGGTCTTAAAAGCGCAGCACCTTTCAAGAAGGTCTTACACAATCTGTTGCTCATTAAAGGTGGGTTTATAGATTCGTGAAAATTGGAAATCGCTGCCAATTGAACCTTGATGGTAGAGACTGAAGAGCCTTGATTGAAAAGAGAAGTTAAAAATTTTAGTACTTCTGCCACGGGAATAGTGATGGGATCCAGGCCCCGGAGTTGAGCCCAAATAGCAAATATTTTCCATTTGCTAGAATACAGTTTCTTTGTAGCAGACTTATGGGCCGAAGATAATGTGTACAACCTCTGGATCCAATGTATGACTTCTGACTATAGTCGGAAGAGGAAGAGCCAAGCCGTCAATTTTAAGGTGTGCAGGGACTGGTGGAATAGTCCCGACTGATGAACCAAAAGGTCTGGGATCTGATCCAGGAACCATGGACCTTCCAGAGAATATTTCCAAAGATAGGGAAACCATACTTGACGAGGCCAGTAAGGAGCAACTAAGATCATTTTGCTCCCCAAGAGAGATGCCTTTTGGATCACCCTGGGAAGGAGAGGAACTGGGGGGAAGGCATAAAAGCAAGCCGGTGGGCCAAGGACGGGCTAGTGCGTCCATGGGGCTCTTCCCCGGAGCCGGGGTTAGGGAGAATAATTTTTTGCACTTCGCATTTAGTGGAGTCGCGAAGAGGTCGCAACACGGAACTCCCCATCTGCTGAAAATCTGACTTGCAACTGCCATATTCAGAGACCATTCGTGAGGAGAGAGGATGGTTCTGCTCAGTCTGTCGGCTATCACATTGGACTTGCCCGGGATATGAGTAGCCACTAGAAAGCGTTTGGTCGAGACTGCCCATTCCCAGACTCTCATGGCCTCTCTGCAAAGAGGATAGGATCTGGTCCCTCCCTGTTTGTTCAGGTACCAGACAACTGACATGTTGTCTGAGTGAACGGCAATTACACCCTGAGGGAGGTAATCGTGAAGGGCTTGAAGGGACAGAAGCACCACCCTCATTTCTAAGATGTTGATATGAAGTAGGGTCTCTTCTGGGTGCCATTTGCCTTGGACTGACCTGCCCAGGGAATGCCCCCCCCACCCCATCTGGGAGGCATCCGTGGTCAAAGTGGCCGCATGAGGAGGTGGAACAAAGGGTCGTCCCTGATCCAAATTGAAGGGCACTAGCCACCAGCGAAGGTCCCGTTTGCATGTTTCCGTGATCCATATGAGGTGACTGAGGGAGTTCCTGAAAGGACCACTGAGCTGAAAGAAGCCACTGGAGAATTCTCATGTGCAACCTTGCCAAGGGGACTAGAAGAACCGTGGCGGACATGGATCCCAATAGCTGCAGGACCATTCTGGCTGGGGCTTTGAACCTGGGAAGTAAGGCTCGAACTTGAGTCTGTATGATTTGTATTCTGTCTGTAGGTAGATAGACCCGCATTTGGTTTGAGTCTATCTCTACCCCTATGAATCTTATTCGTTGAGATGGCAGCAACACAGACTTTGGCCAATTGAAGGTGATTCCAAGGGAATTGCCCAGTGATATAGTGGCTTGTAGGGTCCGCAGTAGTAGATGCTTGGAGGTGGCAGTTAGAAGCCAGTCGTCTAGATATGGAAACACCTGGAATCCTGGACTTCTCAGGTGAGCAGTCACGACTGCCAAACACTTGGTGAACACCCTGGGGGCTGTGGTGAGACCAAAGGGCAGCGCGCGGAACTGAAAATGACTGCCTCCTAGGCTGAAGTGCAGATGTCTCCTGAACGCTTGATGTACCATGATATGGTAATAAGCGTCCTTGAGATCTATGGAGCACATCCAAACACCTTTCTCCAGCAATGGGAGAATGGTTTGTAGGGTGACCATTTGGAACTTGGACTTTCTGACTGAACGGTTTAGAATGCTGAGGTCCAAAATGGGCCTAAAGTCCCCGGTCTTTTTTGGCACCAAAAAGAATCTTGAGTAAGTCCCTAATCCGATCTGGTCTGCGGGGACTGGTTGGATGACTCCTTTTTGCAGCAGCTTTGAAACTTCTGAGGCTGCAGTATCCCGTTGACTGGGTGGCGGGTCTGGGATTTTTTTGGACTGAGGTGGGGAGTGAGAGAAAGGGATGATGTAACCTCCGGCGATAATTCGAAGCACCCATCGGTCCTGAGTGATACCTTCCCAGGCTTTTAGGTGCTTCGAAAAACGACCCCCGACTGGCTCCGGAGCTGCACAGTCGGGCAATCCCTCAGGGACTGTGAAAGGCCGAAGAGCCACGAAAGGACTCGCGGTCTCCAGTGTTGCGAGGGCCTCTGCCGCCTCTGGGACGGCGTCTTCCGGAAGAATTTCCCCCTCCTTTGCCTCTGGAAGGGGAATCCTCCTGCTGAGATGGGTAAGGCTTCTGAGATCTACGGAACCACATTTTCCCTCCTCTTTTAGCCTTGGGATAAGGCCGAAAGGGAGTGGAAAATCGTGCCCCTACGACAGTCAGAGTCTTACCCTCCTGTTCACAGCGGGTCAGTGTGTCCTTTACCTTGGGTCCAAACAGGGAGGACCCATCAAAGGGGGCGTCGGCAAAGGAAGACTTAAAGGCCTCCGCAAAATGACACAGGCGGAGCCAGGCTGGTCTCCATAGAGCAATGCCTGTACCCGCCGCTCTACTCGCCCCTTCGGCCGCATAAGAAATGAGCCTCATGGACGAGTTTGAAATGGACGGCAATGTAGCCAGCTGAGAGCCAACCGTCTGGGCCAGCTCCTCAGGCAGGTTACCCAAGAGGGTATCGGAAAGTTCTTTAATCAGATCCCTCTGAAATCTAGTAAAGTGTGTAAGGTAGTTCAAGGACCTTAATGTAAAGGCCGCTGAACTTAGGGTGCGCTTTCCGTACCGATCCATACTCCTAGACTCCTTATTAGGAGGATGGACAGACGTCGAAGCCTCTGCTACATCTTGCTGGGTAGCAGATGCCACCGCCAAAGCATCTACAGCCACACCTTTAGTTAGAAACTCTTTTTCAGGGGGTGCTGAGAGGAACTTATTCGGACGAGCAGGCACCGGTTCCACAGAGTCTGGGTGTTCCCACGCCCTTCGACAGATCAAATCCAAGAGCTTGTCGAAGGGCGGAGACACCCAGGAGGCGGAGGGCTGAGCCCCGAAGGCCTTAAGGAACACCGACTCATCAGCAGAAGGGGGTTTGGACTGCCAGCCGCCTCGTTGTTTAAGGGCTTCCAGGATGTCTGCAAAGGAGACATCATCCGAGGACGACTTAGGGGACCCCTCTGCATCATCAAGATCAGTGTCTGATGTAAGAGACTCATCAGGGGAGTCAACGTGCTTCCTCTTGCACGATCTTTTCCTGGGGGGGTTCTTCCGAAGAAGCTTCAGAAGGACCTCCAGGAGGGGGGACCCCAGTGGGGGTAACCTCAGGCCCCGGGGCTCCGCTGTCTAAGGACAGGGGGACTGCCAAAGACCCAGTCTCGTTATGCAGGGAAGGAGTTGGGGAGACCGTGGAGGTAGCCAAAGATGATTTGGCTAACGCACTCCTCATAGCCCTGAAGGCGGGACCACCAGAATCCTGGGAGGGTCCCACCTCCGTGGCCACGACAGTAGACGGCACTCCTGCAGCCGACGCACCGAGAGGGAGACTTGGGACCGAAAACATCAATCCCGAAGCACCCCCCCCCCCGGGGCCGACGGAAGAAGTCCGCGTACCGAACTCCGACCCAAGAGCCGGAGTAAGGGTCGGGCCCGACCCTAAAACCTCCACCGGTTCCACCAGCACCGGCTCCAATGGTGTCGAGGCTGTTGGAGGAGGAACCATTATAGGGAGGTGGACCATCGGTTCCGAAGCCGAATGGGCTGGAGCCGAAACTATCTTTTGGAACACCGGAGACTGGAAGAGTCTTAGGAGCACCCTGTCGATGTCTGAATCAGACATCTTGGATGATCTGGACGATACCGATCAGGTCCGAACCGATTTCTCCATCGGCTCCAAAGGACTAGGGGACCGGCTCCGAATGGATTCTATAATTATCGGCTCCGAGGCAGATCTCAAGGTAATTTCCCTTGGTGCCGATGAGGACTTCGGCTCCGAAGGGGAAGAGTCTGAGCCGGCAACCCTCATCGGCTCCAATATCAGTGGAGCCGATGAAGGTGACCCGCCTCTCGATGCCCCAGTCCTCAGCTCCAAAACCAGAGGGGTCGAGACTGGAGGCATCGAGGCAGACCGTTCCGCCCTCGGCTCCGAAGTCCGTGGAGCCGATGGAGAAGTCTGCCTAGGTTTTTTAGCAGTCGGTTCCGACTGACTGGTCGGAGCCGATGCTTATTTTTTTTTTGAAGGAGAGGGAGAGGAAGATAAAGCCTCCTCGGAGGATGGCTTAATTAACCCCTTAAGGATTAATTTGTTTTTCCTCTCCTGGAGGACCCTTGATGAGAAGGCGTGACACACGCAACATGATTCTTGTAGGTGCTTGGCGCCTAAACAATAGACGCACGAGGAGTGGTCGTCCGTTATGGACATCTTATAACCACACCTCGCGCACTTTATGCTCTTTGGACATGACTAATTTAGATAACACACCTGTCTAAAGAGAAACACACCAAAACTTAACAGTTTAAGAACAAAAAATATAAAGTTTTTTTTTTTTTTTTTTTTTTTTTTTAACCACAATACAGTTGTACAAAAAAAAACACACAGAAAGAGAGAGTCAAGACCTTCTAACTTAAACGGGTACTTGACCCACAAATAAAATGCTAGAATAGCAAGTAGCAACAGGGGAAGGCCCCTCTAACTAAAACGGGAAACCTTCCCTTGACGAAAAACACAAATTCCTCAATAGAACTGTTCAATACACACTCGTATCACAACAATAGCTGTTAAAACAGCTTTTGGGTTCAAAGCAAGCAAATTCCTGACAGGAAAAGCCTAAATAAATTAGTACTTAGCCCAGCCAAGTTGAGACCACGTCTAAGCTTGTAAGCGGCAAACGAGATCTGGGGGATTAGTGGTTGTGCATCCTGGGATAAGAAATAGCTCAGCCAATAAGAAGCCTCGCTCTATAGCATAGCGTGCCGAGTCGGAGCCGAGGGATCGGCTCCGAGCCCATCAGTTCAGAATGTAGGCGAGATAGGATCACATAACATCATCTCTTCTGCCTTAACACCAAAGTATCATGCTGTAAAGGTGCATCTAGTAATTTAACTTTAACATGATCAGGCAGATTTTGTTCCTTTAACGAAGCATGCCTCCTAATTAGAGGACCCGTAACTGCGGCCTTGCAGGAGGCCTTCAAAGAATCAAAACCACATTGCAAAGTATGTTTTCCAACTTGTTCTGCTGCATACAATAAATCCTGCATTTCCTTGTTTTCTGCACATTCAGAATTTAACAACATTTTCTGTTTAAGCAATCCCAAGACAAGTTGCTGATACTTAAGCATATGAAACTGACGGTTTAAGGCCCTTATAGCCAAAGTTGCAGATGTGTAAACCTTTTTTCCCCATCTATCCAGTGCCCTTGAATCTCTGTCGGAGGGGGATGGGTTTTTTGCAGTGGAAGCTTTAACTCCCTTTGAACCCTGTGAAACAGTTTCTGGGTCAGCAGCAGGGTTTTTAAAAAGAAATTTGTTTGAGTCAGGAACCCTGTAATATCTGTCAGGCTTAACAGGAGCTGGGGGTAATGAGTCAGGGGTCAGACTAGACTCCGAAAACACATTCGCAATGTCTAACACAGGTGGAATGGCTAGAGGCCTGTGCTGAGGTAGTAAAAGAAAATCCCTGAGCCTCTTTTTAGATTCTGAAAAATCTTGGCTCTCCCAGTGAAAATGCTCCCTCATGGTATGCAATGTTTCCCCAAAGGAAAAGTCCTCAGGAGGAGAAGCTGAAGGTATAGATTTCTTCAGCATTAGAATCCTCATAGGGGGGACAGAATATTCCTGATCAGAAGAGGAATCAGAAGAAATGAAAACCCGATCTGAAGATTCATAGTCAGCGTCTTGCCTAGGCCTCTCATCAGGAGGGGGGATGGGAACCCCTGATCAAGGTAATGAAGTCTTCGGCCATTTTGAGCATCTGTTTTTTGGGCATAGAGACCTGACCACGTGGCTCTTGAGTTTGTTTCCTTGCTTTAGAAGGTGCTTTAGTCTTTGCTTCTGAAGCTGAAGTCGTTTTAATGTGAAGATGTTTAGGTCTGAATACACCCTCAGAAGCCGGTACCTGCTCAGCGGCTCCGGACCCATCTGAGAGATTAGCGTCAGAGGCTCCAATACCTTGAGTATCAGGTGGTATGGCCGACTCTACATGGGAGTCGGTAGCGGCCTGCGACTCTAAAGTAGCGGGCGTCAGGGGCTGCAAAAGCGCCTCACTGAGAACCGGCGACTGGCTTAGGAGAAGCTTCGTCGTCGGTTTTGGGCCTCGGTTGTTTTTCTCTATCCTTTTCTTTGCGTTTTTTGTAAACTCCGGTAGTCGGATGGCTATCCGACGACATTTCAGGATAATTAAACCAGAGTCCAAAAAAGTTTAAAGCAAAATCATACAGACACTTAATAGTGTGTTGGTTAAATCTAGCACAAAACCGACAACCAGTAATGTTGTGATCAGGGCCAAGGCAAGGAATACAGTAAGAATGAAAATCCTTATGAGGTATTTGCTTTCCACAAGAAATACAATTATTAACTTTTTCTGACATCGGTCTGAAGCAAGAAAAAAAGTTTCCCCAATGGGGTACTTAGCTTTATTGAAGACTTCGGATCTGAAAATCAAACACGAAAATCTCAGGAATCAGCCGACCGGCACTTGCGAACTGCTTTTGCTTCGGGCACCAGGCGGCAAGAAAGACTGAAGAAAATGGCGCCAGCTGCCTCTTTTATACCCCTGACAACCTGACGTCAGGGAAGGGGCAACAGCAGCCGACACAGGACCCAACACTTTGGAATTCAGGCCGGCTGAGGGCAACCTGCCAGCAGGATTACCCAAATGTAATGACTGCAACAGTGAAACACAAAGATAATCAACCAACCAGTTAATAAATGAAAAAAAAAAAAAAAAAAAAAAAAAAACTATGGACAATCCAGATGAGAGATTTCCTGCAAAGTTCTCTTGTTTTCCAAAAAGAAAATGGTGGACAAAAAAGGAGATGAAACAGCTTTCAAAACAGTAAGAAGTTTTCATAAAAGAAATCATTCCCAGTACACTGAGTGAGGAATAACACTTCTGGATAAATGGTTATATGGAAAATGATGTGATACAACCAAAAAGAATAGTTGTATAAAATCTTACCATAACCATAGCTATCTTCCTCTTCCATGTTGCAGTATTCTTACTGTGGGATCCTCCGCCTCAGGCAACCTGAACATCAGCTCCTATAAAAAAGCTTGGTTGCTGTTGGTGCACGGGAAGTCACACATAGGGCCATAAACCAGGGACCTTTAATGCGTCTGTAAGCACAGACTTCAGAACTAACCGCCCAGTCGGACCGTAGCCCAGGAGATGCAAAACGATTTTCTCCAGACTGGTGGAATGCCACAGACTGCCCAAAAAACCCTAGTGCCGGTAGGGGCTCTGGGAAGGCCCACAGACATGTAGATATTAAACTAGGGAGTCAGGGAGGGAGGGAAGGAATATTGTAACATGAAAGAGAAGAAAATCTACGGTTATGGAAAGATTTTACACAACTATTCTATGTCCTATTCTCATGTAGCAGTATTCTTACTGTGGGAGAGTACCCACTGCTCAGGAAGAGGAAGGGTGGAGGCAGAGGTAGCAGATTCTAGAAATCCTTGCAGGATTGCCCTTGCGAAACCTGCTCTGGTGATATGGTCCAGTTTGTAATGTTTGGTGAAGGTATGCACAGTGGACCAGGTGGCTGCCTCAAGGGTGGCAGTTGTGTCTAGGTCTTTTAAGAAGGCTTTGGAGGAAGCTACCACTCTAGTAGTGTGTGCCCTGTAACCTGATTCAGGTCTTTTCCGTGGTATGAGGGCTACCAGCAAAACTGTTTTCCATGTGAACATCTGCAGGTAAGCAAATCTGGCTGGTTCAAATGGGGACAGTGTTACGTTCCTCCAGGATATAATTTAGGTCCCAGGGTGGTGGAGGTGGCTTTCTGTGTGGCCTTGTGTGCAACACCCCTTTTTAAGACTAATCCAACATCCAGCCTGGAGCGTAAAGGAAGTTCCAAGGGTAGGCAGGCAGAGACAGCAGACAGGTGCACTTTCACTGAACAGTATGAAAGACCTGCTTTTATAATCTCACATACAAACTAAGACTAAAGGGATGTCCATTAGAAGGGGGTCCTTACGTCTTTGGAGACACCATTTGGAGAATCTCTCCCATTTAAAAATGTAGGATTCTCCTTGTATTAGGTTTCCTGCCCTCCTTGCAGGATAGAAAGCACGTCCCTCTGCATAGCGGTGTCTGAAGGGTATTAAAAGTTTAGCACCCAGAGAGAGTTAGTCTCAGCATCTCTAGGTGAGGATGGAGGAGAGTTCCCTTCTGTTGTGTGAATAGGTCCACCTTGTGAGGTAGCTTGTGGTGATTGTCCTTGGTGAGGGATGGTAGAAGTGGGAACCAATGCTGCCTTGGCCAGTAGGGAGTCCCCAGCAAGAATTTTTGGCACGTCTCTCCTGATCTTCAGTAGGACCTTCTGAATGAGAGAGAAAGGGGGGAAAGGCATACAGAAACCATCCCTTCCATGAGATGGTGAAGGAGTCCACTCTCCAAGCTAGGGGAGAGTGGCGTTTGGTACATAATTTTCTCAGCTGTCTGTTGTGGGGGGAGGCAAACAGATCTATATGTGGTGTACCCCATCAGTGGACAATGTCTAGGAACACCTCCCTGTGTAACATCCACTCATGATGTAGAGAGAATGATCTGCTTAGAGCATTCGCCTGAAGGTTGTCCTGGGAACGTATATATGTTGCCTGCAGAGATAAGTTGTTCTGTGAGGCTAATTCCCAAATTTGCACTGCCAGCCTGCAAAGGAGGTAAGACCCCCCCCCCATTTGTTGATGTAACACATGACAGAGGTACTGTCTGTGAAGATTAGCAGAGGGCCTGGCTGAAGGATTGGGAGAAAAGCCTTCAGGGCTAAATGAACAGCCATCATTTCCCTGACATTGTGTTTCTTCAGGAGGGATGTCTGCCAAGGTGCTTGTAGTTTGAGAACCTTCATGGTAGCCCCCCAGCCCAGATCTGAGGCATCTGTGCGCATATGCTGAGCTGGTGTGGGAGGTAGTAGTAGTCGTCCAGAATTCCACCGAACCTGTTGTATCCACCACCATAGTTCTGTTTTTAGACAAGGTAAGAAGAGAATATGGAAGTCTAGAGGATGGCTGTGCTGGGACCATATGTCCTTTAAATACCACTGCAGCTTTGTCATGTGCATCCTGGCTAGAGGTAGCATAGGGATGGTGGCTGCCATAAGACCCCGAAAAAGCATAAGCTGTCTTGTTGACAGCTGGTCGATCCACAGGAGGTTCTGGAAATGGTTTGTCAGGGAGACCACTTTGTCTTGGGGTAAAAATGCTTTCATTGGGTCTGTCCGAATCCTGCAACTCAGGAAGAGTTCTGGGGACAGGGATGACTTGGGGAGGTTCAGTATGAAGCCTAATCTCTGAAGCAGGGACATAGAGAACTGGAGATGATTTTTGAGGGTCTCCTTTTTTTCTGCTACAATTAGAATATCATCTAGGTAGGGATAGATCTGTATGCCCTTGGTCCTGCAGAAGGCTATTTTAGGCACTAGGCATTTGGTGAAAACCCTTGGTGCAGTGGGCAAACCAAAGGGCAATGCAGTAAATTGAAAATGAGAGCAAGGCCCAGCAAAACGTTAGTATTTCTTGTGGTTTGGGTGTATAGGGATGTGGCATTAAGCCTGCTTCAGGTCCAAAGTTGCCATGAATGGTTGTGGTGGCAATAGTGGAAGCAGGTTCTGAAGGGACAGCATTCTGAAAGAAGGGACTTTTAGAAAAATGTTTAGGATGAATAAGTCCAGGATTGGTCTCCATGTTCCATCCTTTTTTGGTACTCGGAATAGTCTGGAGTAAAAACCGTTTCCTTCTTGTCCTGATGGGGACACGTTCTATGGTGCGTTGTGCCTGTAGGTCCTGGATAATGTGGGAGATTAGTTGAAGCAGATTCTTGGGTGGGAAGAGAATGCCCTGTGGGATGGGTCTTTCCTGCCAAGATAGGAAATTTCCTTTTTCCACTATTGCCAGCACCTAGCAGTCTGAGGTGATTTCTTTCCAAAGGGGCAGACAGCGAGAGAGATGGGAAGACAGGGGGAGATGGGCAAGGACTTCACGCATTGGTGCCATTATTTCTGTCCTGAAAGGACTGAGTTGGCTGAGAAGTAGTCCTAGAAGGGGACTGTCTCCTAGTCCATTTCCTATGCCTGGTAGATGGAGTGGTTGTGGAGGGGGCCCTTCTAACATATGATGTTTTGGCAGAATAATTTCTACAGTACTTGGGTATAGGAAATACCAGCAGGTGTTTCATGTTTTGAAGTTCTTTGCTCTTCTCCTGTAGTTTTTTTAAACAGTTCTGCATACTGTTTACTAAACAAAAGGTTATGGTCAAGTAGAGCATCTAGAATTTTGGACTTGAAGTTTTCTGGCAGTGGCTGGAGCCTAAGCCAGGAGTATCTACAAAGTACTGATGCAGTTGTAGCTGACCTAGCAGAGGCCTCTGCAGCATCATAACTGCATCTAATGGAGTGCCTGGCCATCTGGGATGGCAGGGAAAGTTTAGATGCTACTTCAGTCTTTTTACGAGAGTCAGGCAGGGAGTTCAGAAGTGTAGTAGCTTGTGATACCAAGTCCAGGGCATATTTAACCATATGGGTTTGGTAGTTAATTGCCCTACAGGCCAGGGTGGAAGAGGTGCAAGTCTCCTTTGCACAGCCTTATCCATAATTTTACTGCCTTTACCTGAAGGTAAAAAGAGATGAAGAAGGATGTTTATCTGGGGCCACAGCTATTGCAGCAGGGTCCACCAAAGGGGGTTTACTAGAAATTTATGATCATCAGGCACCTTATAGAAATAGGGGTCTCTCTGGAGCAGGTGGCGGAGAGCCAGGGGTTCCTAGAGCAAGAAACAAGTGTGTCAATTATGCAGTGATCACTGGAGGAATTGGATGATGGGGAGGGTGATTCAACCTGCAGGAGCTCAAATTATCTGTTTTGTGTTTCTGTCATTTGGGCATTCTTTCATCTTAGTGATAGGTCTCATCAAATGTCATGTCCTCTGAAAGAGAATCTCCTTCAATAGAATCCCCATCTAGAGAATAATATTCCAGGGAGGAGACTATTTGGGAAGAGTAAGTAGTAGACTCCTCAGAGGAAGAGGAGAGGGCCTCCTCTTCTTCTTCCTGGGGAACAGAGGGAAGGAATGAAGTAGCAGAAGCAGGCCTTAGGCTGAGCACTGGAATAGGCCTACAGCCTTTTCAGCCCATTCTAAGGGCCATGAAGGCCTGCATTGGGGACTGTGAAAAAGACTGCCAGTCCGGTTATCCTTCAGGAGGGGTAGATAAATGTTTGGGCTTTTGCCTTCTATTCAAAGGTGCAGTTTTAGGAGATACTGTAGGCCTTGACTCTGGGGCCTTACCCGAGGAAGATAACTCGGATTCCTGAGATCCATAAGGGCATCCAGTGGAACTTGTTTCCCCCTCGACTTCGGAAATAACTGACGTCTGAGTCATCTCCACGGGCATGCCGGCTGGTGCTTCGAAAAACAGCTTCCTCGAGGGGGGCTGTAGAAGTGAATGGCTCTAATGGACGTCCCTCAAACCCTATATTGGCAGGGTGTCCGACAACGGAGAGGCAGAGGTAGTAGGCTGTGAAACTCTGACCTTTTTCTTTGGTAGTTCCATCTGGGCAGCTGATTCGGGATCCATCCTTAGAGCTAACTTCTTAAGCCTTTGATTTTCTAAATACAGATTAAGAGCAGGCAGACGGCTTCTAAGTGTTTTAGGGATGAAGGATTGGCAGATGGCGCAGGAGGTAAAGTCGTGTTCCCGGCCTAGACAAGAAACGTAATGGTCATGTGAGTCCTTGTACAGAATTTAACACCCGCATCGGCATTTACCTTTCTTAGCGAACATTGGCTAATGTCAAACAAGCAAAACAAGCTGAAGCAATTAATATAAATAAGAAATCCCCAACAGGGTACTTAGCTTTAGACATCTTCATAGAGAGGAGTGATGCGCTTGATCTGACATTTGACTGTGGCAGAAAAGTTCTGAAGTCTGTGCGTGCAGATGTTGCATTTAAGGCCCCTGGTTTATTCCCCTTCGTGTGACATCCCATGCACCTAGAGCAACCAGGCTTAAAGCTTTTGTATAGGAGCCGACGTTCGGGTTGCCTGAGGCAGAGGATCCCACAATAAGAATACTGCAACATGAGAATGAAGGACATTGCAAATTGCATTCTGAATACTTTAAAACTATCAAAATCCATATTTGCCAGGGAGAGGAAATTTTATTTAAAAATTAAAGCTCATTTCTAATAGAAAACGGGCACTATTAATGCTTGCTGTTACGTGAAAGTAACATTTGTTATCAGGCTTCAAAATTGGATATTCTTACTCTGCATACTATGGTTGCAACCTGCCTTCCTTCCTTGACAAACTGACTGATTACAGGAGAAAGGGGACAATTTATCTATACATTTAACAAGTTTAACCTTTTGAAATTAGCTACAGCATTTGAAAATACCTAATGAAGTTAAAGGGAAAATGCTAAAAAAGTGCACTAGTTGCAGGAATTAACCTGAAGAATTTAATACAAGTAATAAATAAACTAAATAACAGAAGGTACATATGACTTTTCTGAGATTTAAAAAAGTTCAGTTACAGGCTTGCTGTTCTTGAACTGTTTGAAAGTTTCTGTGAGGCCATTTTTTGCTTGGGCTAAAGAAAAGTCTCTCTGTTGATCAGTGGCAGTGAAAAACATTGAGCAGCCTGCCTGCCCCTGTGGGAGTGGTTACTGACTTGAAACTGTAGTTTTATTGGCCATTTTGGGTCAATTCCAAAACTCCTTCATCTTCCTCTCTTAAAACCTGGTTGCCTCGTGGTTTTGGCATCTTTTCAGGCTTGTTGGCTGTTGGTGATGCACCCACCAAGAGGAGAAAACGCTGAGAGAAGAAAGGAGCCACTTTTGAGTATTTTTCCTCTGTTTATTTGCTAAGTTTTTCTGCATAGCCGCCTATTTTGAGCATTTTCTGGCTTGTTAAATTTGATTTCTGCATTTGTAACTGTATTTAGAGCACAACCTAGAGCTGTTTACTGAATTTTCCTGTTTGCACTTATTTTTAAAATCGTTTTTTTTTCTCAAAACTTGCATTTTATCTGTCTTTGGCCTAGCACTCTTGTGTGGTGTCATTTACTGCACTGTTATAACTTGTTGAAACTTGTTAACCTCTGCTATCTCTGAAAAAAAAAAAAAAAAAAAAAAAAAAATCTTGCTTTTTTCTCACTTTTCTGAGATTTAAAAAAGTTCAGTTACAGGCTTGCTGTTCTTGAACTGTTTGTAAGTTTCTGCGAGGCCATTTTTTGCTTCGGCTAAAGGAAAGTCTCCCTGTCGATCAGTGGCAGTGAAAAACACTGAGCAGCCTGCCTGCCCTTGTGGGAGAGGTTACTGACCTGAAACTGTAGTTTTATTGGCCATTTTGGGTCAATTCCAAAACTCCTTCATCTTCCTCTCTTTAAAACCCTCTTTTGTGCGGTTTTGCGTGGTTTTGAGCATAGCGCAACAACAGGCAGCGCCGCCTAATTGGGTTTAAACTATTCCTGGCTCCACAAACTCTGCTCTTCACTTTTTCCCTTAGAACTGCACTATCTCTCAATTTAAACACCATATTCTCATTCTAATGCCCTTCACTGGTCCAATTAAGTAATCCTACAAGTTAGCACTATTAAACCATAAGCACTACTTACTCTTATACTCTCTACGATTACCCCGTCCACTATTGGTCCATCTTAAATTCAGTTTCCCTATTACTCTAGCATGTCCAAAGGTCAGTCAATGGTTTCCTCTCCAGTCCAGCTGGTGAATCTGGGAATTTTGAGGCAATGTTACAACTGTCTCATGTACACGGACAACCCTCTCCTCCTCCAAACAGGTTCAAATACATGAGAGATGCAACTATTTAGCCAAACTGGAGGCTGAGCTCTCTCATCTCAAAACTGGTGTAACCAGTCAGGAGGAGAAGGTAACCTCACACAACATAATTCCAATATCACATAGTCCCACCACATCAGCGAACCAAACACATAAATACACAAAAACATACTCAGAGGCTCTAAATAAAAATCTACCTAAGCAACAGAGACCTCCAAAGCAGACATCCAAGCAAACGCTACCTCAAAACAAAATACACAAACACATAACCCACAACATCAGTGTGCCAAGCAGCCACAGCCCTTAAGGCTGAATAACACACCTAATACTCTTGTTATAGATGACTCTATTGTCAGACACACTGATGTCCCGCTCACCAGGCTGAATAAAGAAAAGGTCACGGTGAGCTGCCTGTCAGGTGCTAGGATCAGACACATAACGCAAGCACTCAGGACACTCCAAAGCAAATACAAATATGACTCAGTCATTGTACATGCTGGTGTGAATGACCTGAGACGTACCTCCCTGAACTACATGAAGAGAGACATAGAGGAGCTCTCTGATCATGTAGCCCAGGCTGGTATGACCCTGACCTTGAGCAGCATCTTACCCTCACCTAGAAAGATGCCACAGTACAAAGACAAAATGATCGATTTTAACAATTGGCTAAAATTTTGGTGTCATTCAAAGGGGATCCAGTGTCCGTCAGCCTGGGATGACATGCTCGACAAGCCACGTTGCCGCTAGGGCGGCTTGCACCTGTCACCACTGGGCTTTCGGATATTGGCAAAGGCTCTTGCCACCCCATAGTGCCTTTTTTAGGCAAGGCTCAAAAGTCAAACCCACCCCCATAGACAGCACAAGGAACAAGAAACTAAGGGTAATGCTACTAAACGCCAGAAGTCTTAACCTCAAGATGCACGCACTCGAAGCTCTCCTCAGTATGGAGAACATCGATATCTGTGCAGTGACAAAAACCTGGTTCAAGACTCCAGAGAGCACCCCAGCACTACCAGGCTATACCTCATATCATGCTTTTCGGCCCCAAAACCCACACCGAACCACAAAAGGAGGGGGAGTTTCCATATTTATCAAGGATATCCACACCTCCAGGTTAGTGGCATTGCATGAAGTATCGGAGACCATCCATGCGCAACTAACAGTGGGCAAGACTGCTTTTCAGTTTATAGCATCCTACAGACCACCCTCTCAAAGTCAGGAATCCCATTCGGCTTTCCTGAAAACATTGGAGAACATGAAGATCTCTCCGAACACCATTATATTGGGCGACATCAACTACCCAAACATTGACTGGGAGCACTACTCAAGCCCCAGCACCTTAGCCCAAAGATTCCTGGAAATTATAAACTCAAATGCTATGGAACAACTAGTCACCACTCCCACACGAGGGGACAACATACTAGACCTGATCATTACCAACATGGGGACTCTATGCTCCACACCAGAAGTATATCCCTCATTGGTAAGATCAGACCATAAATTAATTTCACTGGATGTCCACATCCCGACCCCACCCCCAGGCCAGAAAACCACAGTGAAAAACTTCTCAAAAGCGAACTTCTCACTTCTCAAAACCGAAGTGGAATCCTTCAAGACCCCAGGGCCAGTGGAAACTACAGCCCAAACTGCAGAATCCTATATAAATGCATTCTACGGACATCTCCAGGAATGCATGGATCATGCTATCCCAAACAAAACCAAGACCCAATCATCCAAAGGCAGGCGTCCAGTCTGGTGGACCCCTGCCATAAATAAACTGTACAACAGAAGGAGGAAGCTACTACATGACAGAGCAAAATCCCTAATAGGGAAGGCATCTCTGATCAGTACTAGCATAAAATTACGATCCCTCATAAAATCCTCCATGGCCAGCTTCGAGAGAAAAATTGCACAGGACACCAAAGACAATCATAAGGCTTTTTTCAGTTATGTTAGAAACCTGGGATGCAACTCCCAGACTTGTTCTGAGTTGATTCTAAACGACAAAAAATACACTGAACCTACAGACATCGCCAATATCCTGGCAGACAGGTTCAGTGCAAACTTCTCCACCCCCCCCCCCCCAAAAGAGCAAGTATCTATCCCGGCAGAGGGCTGCCTCCCAAACATCTCAGATGCTCAGGTGAAGGCTGCCCTCTCCAAAGAAAAAAACACTGCTTCCATGGGACCAGATGGCGTCCCAGGTTGCGTCCTACATGAACTACAAGAAGAACTAATCCCTCAAATAAAACAGCTATACAATTTCAGCCTCACTACAGGTTATGTGCCCACAGAATGGCATACAGCAACAGTGGTCACACTCCACAAAGGTGGAGCCTCTACGGACCCTGGAAACTATCGCCCCATAAGCCTGACTAGCTTAGTCTGCAAGGCTGTGGAGAGGATCATCATGGAGCTCATAAACGAAGACATTGGGGACCTACAGACACTAGATCCTAACCAGTTCGGCTTTGTCAAGGGCAGATCCTGCCTTTTGAACCTGGTTGACTTCTTTGAAACAGTCACCAAAGCCATAGATGAAGGGAAGGTAGTCCACACAGCCTATCTGGACCTTGCAAAGGCATTTGACACAATACCCCACTCGGGCATCATAGATAAGCTATCCAGCTTAAATATAAACCCCTATGTCACAAGATGAGTCGCAAACTGGCTCAAAGACAGAACCCACAGAGTGAGAGTTGCTGGAGCCATGTCAGACTCGAAACCGGTCAACAAGTGGCGTCCCACAGGGTTCTGTCCTGGGACCACTCTTGTTCGGTATATACTTTTCCGAGGTACAGGCAAACGTGGGAGGACTATGGCTCACCAAGTTCGCAGACGACTGCAAACTGGGCGTCATAATCAACTCTCCAGCTGACACAAACATCCTACAAAAAGGTCTCACAGACAGATAACTGGTGCCAGTGCCATGGTTTAAAGCTAAATGCCAAATAATGTATAGCCATACCCTTTGGCAAAAACAATGTGCCCACAAATTACCACATAGGCGGAAACCCATTAAGTACAGAGAAAGTTATTAGGGACCAGGGGACCCAAGTTGATGGCAATCTCTCCTTTGAAAACCACATTGCCAAAGTGGTTAGAAAGACCTTTTACATAGCCCACCTCATCACGAAGGTTTCGCATCTAGATCAAGAGAGGTAATCGTGCCCCTTTATTCATCCCTCATCAGGCCCATCATAGAATACAATGCCCCTTTTGGGATGTACCTTACCAGACACCTGCAGCAATTAGAAAGACCCCAAAAGTATCTCACCAAGAGGATCAAGGGTCTCAAACAGATGCCATATGCTGCTCGGTTAAAAAAACTCAAGCTCTACTCAGTTGCATACCGCCTACTTCGAGGCGATCTATGCCTGACATACAAAGCTATGTCAAATCCAGAATTAATGGACATGCTCCACCTCAGCAAATCTAAATCCCTTAGAGCCACACACTCGAGGGATTTGAACCTCAGCACAGAAATAAATAGAACTTGCTGGAGGGACAGGTTCATAACCTAGAGGCTCCCTTCGCTCTGGAATAGAATCCCAGTTCATGTGAGGCAGAGCACCTCACTGAATCTCCAAGAAAAATCTCAAAAAGTGGATGGGGGGTCGTAGGTTTGTCCCAGGGATTACTCCCGTGTCACTATTAGACAGAGGCACAGTAAACTAAACCTTAAAAAGGGCACAGTATACTCAAATTAAGGGGTGGTGTAAGCCATACAGAATCGGGCTAGGCTTATAATTTCCCCAGGGCAGATAGCCTAGTATGAACCTATGAACTTTGGCTATCTAGCAACCCAATGATATAGGAACAGCTTCAGAAATAAGATACTTAATTTGCTAGCTATAGGCAAACAAAAT
Source organism: Protopterus annectens (assembly GCF_019279795.1). Taxonomy (NCBI): domain Eukaryota; kingdom Metazoa; phylum Chordata; order Ceratodontiformes; family Protopteridae; genus Protopterus; species Protopterus annectens. Next base: position 901,451,790 of record NC_056741.1, on the reverse strand, counting down.
ACATTGAAATGAATGAATGAAATTGTGATTTATAACAGATGCCCCGAAGCTCAAAGTTGTAAAACAGTGGGTGATTAAGAGACTAGAAGAAGCCATACAACATTGTTTATACAGACTGATAGTGCTACTGCCTTAAGTCCATATATAGTTAAAGCTTTGTTTATTTTAGGTAGGGGAAGGAGCTGTATGCTGTTCTAATTATGACAATATATCAAGTTCATTTCGGACAATTTTACACAAAAATAAAATGATGTAAAAAATGACAGACTAAGAAGGATTAATCTGTAACGAAGAACATATGCAAATGGAATAAAAACTTAAGCTTTAATATGGTTCAGTCTGACTTTTTAGCCTGGAACATAAATGGGTTGGTAGACAGGAATAAAAGAGCAAGGTACGGATTAACATTTACAATAGGCAAAGCACAGATGGTAATGTAACAAGAAAAGTATCTGAATCATAAACAAGGAAGATGTGTAAAGAAAAAGTGGGAAGGAGAGTTTCTTTGCTGGAATAGAAGGAAAGTGAAAGAAAGAGGTAAAAAAAAATTAGTACTTTGTTGACTGGCTTAGGTCCACCAGGCCAATGGTCTCTCTTCAGTGGAGACCCGAAGTGGCATTCATACTGACAAGGTGAAATTTGTAAGGGTATCAGGCAGCTTACTCTTCTCTTTTCAATAACAGCCATGGGATCTTTTACCTCCATCTGGCCAAACACCAGCTTAGGCAGATGAGGCCTCACTTCAACATCTCATCCAAATAACAAGAATTAGAGAGTATCAGACTAAAAACTGATAAATAAATAAAATATATGCAGGAAGATTTATAGTGGTGAGAGGCTGCTGGCACTGAATGAGAGTTATACTGGATGCAATATATATTGCACCAAAAACATTGAGACAAAATATAATTATGGAAGATGTTAAACGTTTTTCATTCATGTTGTTCAGTAGTAGCTGGAGACTAGAACACTATAAAAAGGAGGACATAACTGGAGGTCCAAGGTATCACAGAATACCAGTAGAGGGCAGATACTTAGAACAATGTCTGTACTTGGGCTCAACTATGTAATGAAAATAAGACAGAATGAAGTGGAACATGCACATTTTTCAGGGAAATATGGTTCTTGGAAAGACATTCAGTGATGGTGTCAGATTGTGCAGCTATACAAATTAAAGTTTTGTAGGCAAGTAAGTCTATTTTGACAAAAAGACATTCTCATATTTCTCTGGAAAAAGAAGCAATTAAGCGACTGGGTAGATCAAACACTAAGTGAATTATTATTTGATTTTAATCAAAGCATAAAGAACTTGCTGAGAATTATATTAACTGTAAACTAAAGATTAGAAATGTGGTTACAATGAAAGCAGATAAGAAATGGAATGACTGACACAGAAGGTATCTAGAGAGCTCAAAAAGTAAGGTACGCACAGAAATAAAAAAAGGACTAAGAACACCACAACAGGATAAAGAGCAAATGAAAGACGCTAAAATATCTGTGCAGGAGTACTTTAATACAAATTAACAGGGTCTAGTCGCTTCACAGTAAGACGATGTCCTGTTCGATTCTCAGCTAGAGCGTCTTCTGTGTGGAGACATGCGTGAATGGGCGTACCTTTGTTGAAGGTTGTGTGTCAGGGACAGCAACTCTGCACATAAAAATCTACTGCCAATCATTAGCGGTCCGAAGTTCCGTTGTGGCGACCCCTAACCAGGAAATGACAAAAGACACAACAACAGGGTCTATATTAGAACATCGAAGTTTCAGGTCTTAGAATGTTCTAATATCGACACCTAGTAACTGAAAACCAGTAAGACCGAAAATTTAGAACATCGAAAGGGAAAAGATTTGCTGTTCCAAAACACATACACACAACATAAACACACCAAACAAACAGCAATCCATACACACACCTAAAATCTTACATCTAAACCTACACTAAACTGTACACACACCACTATCTACCCACTTACCTTAACCCAAACCCTAAGGTTAGTCATTATCGCACACACACCTCACCCGCGCCCTAACCCTAACTCACCTATCCCACCCTAACCCTCACGTTCACACAATCGCACTTACCTGATCCGTGCCCTGACCCTAACTCACCTACCCCACCCTAACCCTCACGTCCACACAATCGCACACTTATCTGAACCAGACCGTAACTTTCCACCGCAGAGCTGAAAATAGCAAAGCGACAATAACTTATAACTGAATTGTTTCCCTAGGAAAGAATTCGGTTATCTAAAAATTCACTACTTTCAGCTTTCGGTTACTAGGTGTTGATATTAGAACATTCGAAGACCTGACACTTCGATGTTCTAATATAGACCCAAATTAACATACAGCAATGGCTTTACAAAAAATATTTTTGACAACCACAGCACAGCCAAATTGTTGGCACAATGTTTGAGGCAAAAAAGGTTGAAAGGCTGATAGCTAAAATCTGGAATTATGAGAATGATAGTGAATAAGTGGACCAAGAGAAAATTATGAAAGTAAAGGTAAATTAATACATTACACTATAAAGACAAGGCGATGATGTTGAGAGCAATGCATAGGAAATGTTATATTTGAGAAAGTTGCATCTTCCTCAGTTAAAAGGAAATAGAAACAGGGGTATTAACATCAAAAACAAAAGAAAGCGAAATTAAAGCAATAAGAAACCAAAACACGGGGAAATCCTGAAAATGATTCAGTTCCAAAATAAATGAAAAAAGAACAAACAGGAAATATTAAAAGTCTGGATAGTACTTCTAATAATATTTTCTGGGTGGGGATGTGTACTTGATGTAGAAAGAAGCATTAGTGGCAGTTATACCAAAACAGGGGAAGGACCTTCTTAATCTACGGTCATGCAGACCCATTTCAGTTTTGAAATATGATTACAAAGTGTTTACGACAATACTGGCAAACAGAACAGCACAGATTATTGCTAACAATGGACCTTGATCAGTGTGGTCTTAAGGAAGGTAGACAATCATCAGATAGCATTAACAGAACCCTTAAGATTCAAAAGAATGCATTGAGCGACACCATATTAATAGGGTTGGATGATGAAAAAGTGTTTGATAATGTGACTTAGGAATTTATGAAAATATTTTTTGAGGTACTTGTGTTTCCACAAACATGCTCAAACTAGGATGAAGTGTGGTGGTTAGCTATCTTACTATGGGAACTAGGAAGGAAATGTGCCCTTTCACATTATTCTTTGCTTTGTATTTAGAGCCATTAGCCAGAGGCTTAAGACAATCATATATAATTTTGATATATATAATGAAATATAATGAGAAAATAGCCACTTTATGCAGACATACAGGTTACCAATTGGGGAAAAATGACAAAAATTATACCATACAAATGGAAATATTTTACTAATATAGCATTATATAAAGTAAATGAAGCAAAATTAAAGACTACAGGTAATGAATTATTCCCTAACAAATAACTTGGTACAGAATTTCACTTTTTGAGAGTCATGACAAGATAAGATACTTGAGAATTTGGCTGAAATTAGATGTTGAGCAAGTAGCTAAAAAAATGTGGCCAGAAATTACTCAAAAGACACTTGCATTTTTCAAGCATCTTTTATTAGCCAATTGGAAATAAATTATGTACTCCCCTTTCCAGGCACAAGTGGATCTATATATTCGGTGTCCATCAGTAACTTAGCTCCTGGCGAAGGACTCATAATAGATGGAAAGCTTGAGTAACTGCCGAATAAAAGATATTACCACCATGCCTTCATTCCAGTGTGTTTGTGTCAAAATATTACAAGATAATACCCAGGAAAAATGCTATTTGTGGACATTGGCAATGAGATGCAAAAAATAATATGCTTTTGGTCCCACTGGTCCTTTACACATGTTAACTTAATGTATGTATCAGAGAAATGAGGTATAGAAGAATATCACAAAGGAAATCAAGGTGTTTTTTAATAATATCAAAGCAGAAGAGCAATGGGAAAACAGTAATATGACCAAGGAACAAGGTGGTTTGGGGCTTTCAGGTTTGAAAAAGGACTATAAAGCCATTCAGCTTCAATTACTATATTTTATTCAGGACTTGAAATACACGTCCAAATGAAAGCACATGAAAGACAAGGCAAAGACAGGATCAGATTCTGGTGTTTGGGCAGATTTAGGAAATTAACAGACAGCATTTACAGCCTTATATACATACAAATATTAACTCTTTACTTTAAAGGAAGTTAGACCTTCGAAAAATAGCCCATCACCATTATGGTATACTACAATAATAAAACAAATGAAAATGTAATGAGCATTTGGAAATGAAAAAATAATGAACCAATACTTTGGGAGTAGATAATAAAGGAGATAAAGGTAATAAATGGGATGAAACAAACTTCTGTCCTACTAAATTTGGATTAACTTACATTTACAGATCTAATGCTAGACTTGAAGGAAGATGTACAAAGGCTGGACAGCAAATCTGTTAAACCACAAAACAGTTGATTTTATAACTGAGAAAGGAACAGAAATGGTAGAATGATAAAGAGAAATACAGAGAACATACAAGACAATATTAGATTTGAGAAAGCAGCATAAAATTAAAATCAGTGGACAAAAATATGTTGTATCCCTAACACGTGTAACTGAATAGAGACAACTTACTTTTACATCAAAATGTTTGCAACAGTATTTTTTACAATCCTACAAGATTTAAAAATATTCCACAGACAAGCAATTCTTGGGAACATACAGAGCTGGTCTAGTACAAAAATGAAATGAACAGTATCATGAATCTTATATTTGGAAGAAAATTTAACCTCAGTAAAGAGGTGTTCTTGTGGACTTGGTATAAAACAACTTACAAAAGATGTGAAAGCATTACTATCTTTACTGCTGCTACATGCTAAGAAAGCCATAACCAGAAAACGGAAAAAGACAAGCCATCAATAAGATAGGTAAAAAGATTACAATAATTAAAAATATGGAACGAAGAGCTATGAAGAGTTCAGAAACAGAATCCCCCTAAAAAGTGTTGTATGGGATTTTGTAATAGAAACTGAGCTTGAAGAGGATACAGATATGGAACAAAGCATCTAAGACAACTACCTATTTAATAAAGTAGACCACAAAATGTATGAAAATTAGTAGCCTGTCAAGATACAGTACAGTTGTGTACCTACCATAAATGTAGATGTTCAAGTGTATTCACTGTTGCAGTCATTACTCTTGGGTTATCCTGCTGGCAGGCTACCCGCAGTCGGCCAGAATTCAAAAGTATAGGTCCAGCGTCGGTTGCTGTCGCCTCTTCCCTGATGTCAGTGTGCCAGGGGTATATAAAAGATGCAGCAGACGCCATTTGCTTCAGTTTTTCTTGCCCCAGATGTCAGGTGCCCCCAAATTGGTAGGCTGAAAAATATGCCAATAAAAATGCATGCACAAAAATAACTTTTCCTTCATCTACAAGCAAATACACCAAATAGGTTGTATAGGAGAGAGAAGTACAGATAAATCCCAGCAAAGAAAAAGGGGGATGGTGGGTGGGTAACCTGGACTGCAACAGTGAATACACTCAAACATCTACATTTATGGTAGGTACACAACTGTACTATGTTCATCGTGTTTCACTGTTGCAGTCATTACTGTTGGGTTGAATCCCAAAGCTGAGGATGGGTGGCTGGGCTAAATAGGATTAGGAGAGGCTATGAGGCCCTGCAGAACTGCAGTGGCAAAACCTGCTCTGGACTTAGAGTAAAGAGTTAAGTGGTAGTGCTTTGTGAAGGTGTGCATTGAACTCCCAAGTTTCAGCCTCTAAGATATCCTTGGTTGGTACTCCTCTGAGGAAGGCTGCTGAAGTGGCTGCTGCTCTGGTGGAATGAGGCCTAATGCCCTTAGGCAATGATTTGCCATGTTGAAAATAGCAGAAACGGATGCAGTGGCCTATCCATTTAGAAATAGTCTGTTTTGAGATGGCCTTTCCTTGTGATCCTGCAGCATATGACACTAAAAGTTGTTCAAGTCTTTCTGAAAGCTTTAGTTCTGTCCAAGTAGAAGCGTAACTGCCTATTGTCCAAAGAATGCAGAATTTTCTCACCCTTGTTCTGTGGATTTGGGTAAAAGGTAGGCAAGTGAATGGTTTGGTTGAGGGCCACACTGGACACCACCTTAGGTATAAATGTAGGGTTTGTCCTCCGAGAAACCCTGTCTGGGTGAAAAATGATGCAAGGTTCCACAGCCATGAGTGCTTGCAACTCTGAAAATCGCCTTGCAGAGGTTATTGCTAGGAGCAGAGCTGTTTTCCAGGATAAGAATTTTATATCTGTTGTTGATGCTGGCTCGAAAGGAGGCAGTGTGAGTTTTTCCAAAACATATTTGAGGTCCCAGGCCAGAATTGGTGCTCTCCTTGGAGGCCTAATGTTTTTGGCCCCTCTGAGGTACTGCCTTATTAAAGGATGAGAAAAGATAGGTGGTTCCATATTGTAATGGGCTGAAATGGCAGAGGCATGAATCTTAATTGATGAGAAAGAAAGGCCTTTGTTCAGTATCTCAGTTAGGTATTGTAAAATCTGAGGGATATTTGGTACACCCATGTCAATGCCTTGTTCCTGGTTACAAGCACAGAATCTCTTCCATTTTTCTGTATAAGATTTTCTGGTACTGGTCCTCCTGGCCTCCATAACATCTTTTGAAAGAGGAGTGTTCTAAATGGTTACATTATCCGCCATGCTGCCAGATTAAAGGTCCTGAGTTGGCTGTGCAGGATCTGATTGTTTTGTTGGGTCAGCATGTGAGATGTCTGAGGCAATATCCATGCTGGACCTTGAGACAAGATCTTTAGGATTGGGTACCAGTGCTGGCGTGGCCAGTCTGGTGCAATCAGTATCATTTTTGGCTTCTCTTGTCTGACCTTTAGGAGTACACTGGGAAGGAGAGGCAGTGGGGGAAAAGCATATACTGTTAGATTTTTCCAGCTGAAGGATAGGACGTCCACTTTCCATGCTTGCTTGTGATAAATCCTTGTGCAAAATCTCTGCAATTGGCAGTTGTGAGGGGAGGCAAATAGATCTATGTCTGGACATCCCCATTTCCTTACTATCATGCTGTAGACTTGCAGATCCAGTTTCCACTCATGGGGATCCATGAGGTTTCCTGCTTAGTTCGTCAGCCAGAGCATTTGTTATTCCTGGCAGGAATTGTGCTTGCAGGTGAACTTGAAAAGCCAATGCTGTGTCCCATAAGGTCATTACTTGTCTGAAGAGGGGGTAGGAATATGTACCTCCCTGCTTGTTTATGTACCACATGACCGTAGTGTTGTCCGTCTTTATCAGTAACTGTCCTGGATGAAGCAGGCCCTTGAAAGCTGTCAGGGCATTTTGAACAGCTAGCATCTCTTTTTGATTGATGTGAAGATGCATCTGGTTTGCAGGCCATGTGCCCTGAAAACATTTTCCTGCCATATGGGCCCCCCCAGGCATAATATGATGCATCCGTTGTCAGTGCCTGTCTGGCTGTGGGTAAACTGAATGGCAGACCCTTGTTGTGGTGACAGGCTTCTGCCCACCATCGAAACTCCTGTTGCAGGCAGGGAACGAGTGCAATTACTGTCTCCAGGCTGTGGCAATGCTGAGTCCAAACACTTTTTAGATACCATTGAAGTTTCCTCATATGCAGTCTGGCATATGGAATTAGGAGAATGCAGGATGCCATGAAACCCAAGGCCTGCAGGATTTTCCTTGCAGATAAGTGGGTTTTTGTTGCCAATTTCTTGAAGTAGTCAGTTGCTTTTGTTTGTCTGGCGTGAAATAAGCCATATGGGCAGTTGTACTTAAGCTTGCACCCAGGAATATTACCTCTTGAGGGCACTAGTTTTGATTTATTTTCATTTAGTGTGTACCCTAAGCCAATTAGTAATCTTTTTACAAACACCAGATGCTTTAGAAGAATGTCTTTGTTCTCTGCTTGAATTAGGCAGTCATCCAAGTAGGGATATACTTGAATTCCTTTTTGTCTGCAAAATGCAATTACTGGTGCCAGGCATTTTGTGAAGACCCTGGGCGCAGTAGATAAGACAAAGGGTAGTGCAGAGAAGTGGTAATGCATTGAGCCAGTTATGAATCTGAGGTATCTTCTGCAAGACTGTCTGATTGGGACATGCAGGTATGCCTCTTTTAGGTCCAAAGTTACGAGCCAAGCCTTCTTGCCCAGCATGGGCAGTAGCTGCTGCAGAGTCAACATTTTGAATTCTGGAACTTCCAGAAACATATTTAGTATAGGCAGGTCTAGTATTGGTCTCAAGGTTTTGTCCTTTCTGGGTACTAGGAAAAGTCTGAAGTAAAATCCTTGCCCCTGCCCGTTGCGGTACTTGCTGAATGGCCCTCATGTCCATGAGGGGTGTAATTTGTCTTTGTGCCTCTGCCCATTGATTGTGTGGCAGGTCTGGCATAACTTTTGACCTTGGTAGAGTGTGAAAATGGAACCTGTAGCCTTGAGACACTATGTTCAGGACCCATTTCTCTTGGGTAACCATTTGCCAATTTGATGAAAAAAGTGCTAGTTTTCCACCTAAGGGGGCTGCCAAAAGAAAAGTGCTTGGATCTGGTAGAGGAAAGTCACTGGGACTGTTTCCTGTAAGGTTGTGATTTGTCTTCTCCACTTTTGGAGGTAGGAGCACCCCATTGTTTAGGCCTGTATGAGCCTTGGGGCTGAGATCTGCCTCTGGGATACCTGTATCTGCCTCTTCGTGGTCTGACACTGGAAAGGACCAATTTTTAGAAGGCAAGTTCCTGCTAAACCTGGGTGGCTATACCTGTAAGAAATCCATGACTGTCTGCATGGATTTTGCTTTATCCTCCATTTTTTCAACACCTCTTCTGCTTTAGTACCAAACAAAGTGTCATGCTGTAAAGGTGCATCTAATAATTTTGCTTTAACATGATCAGGCAGATTCTGTTCCTTTAACCAAGCATGTCTTCTAATCACAGAACCTGTAACTGCGGCCCTGCAAGAGGCCTCCAGTGAATCATAACCACATTGTAAAGTATGCTTTTCCACTTGTTCAGCTGCATGCAATAAATCCTGCAATTCCTTGTTCTCTGAACATTCAGTATTTGTCAACAATTTAAGCAATGACATTAAATATTGCTGATATTTAAGCAAATGAAACTGACAATTTAAAAGCCATTACACAGCCAGGGTATCAGAAGTGTAGACCTTTTTCCTCCAACTGTCTAGAGCCCTAGAATCCCTATCAGAGGGAACAGGGTTTTTTGCAGTGGAAGCTTTAACCCCTTTGAGACCCTGAGATGTAGTTTCTGGGTCAGCGGCGGGGTTTTTGTATAGGAATTTATGAGAATCCGGGACCCTGTAGTATCTGTCTGGCTTAGCAGGTGCAAGGGGTAAAGAGTGAGGGGAGAGGCCGGACTCTAAAAATACATCTACAATGTCTAGAACAGGTGGAATAGCAAGGGGTCTGTGCTGAGGAAGTAGCAGAAAGTTTCTGAGCCTTTTCTTAGATTAAGAATAATCTTGGCTCTCCCAGTGGAAATGCTCCCTCATGGTATGCAGGGTTTCCCCAACAGAATAATCCTCAGGAGGAGAGGCTGAAGGAATGGATTTCTTCAGCATCAGAATCCTCACAGGGAAGCATGGAGAAATCCTGTTCAGAAGAGGAATTAGAGGAAATTGAAACCTGATCAAAAGAATCACACTCTGTCCCTTGCCTCGGCCTCTTATCAGGTGGGGAATGGGAGCCCCTGATCAAAGTAATTAGATCTTTGGCCATTTTGAGTATCTGTTTTTTAGGCATGAAAGTCTGAGTAGGAGAATGCTGTACTTGTTTCTTTGTCTTTAGAGCTGCTTTAGTCTTTGCAGCTGAAGATGGCTTAATATATAGCTGTGTAGGTCTGAAGACACCCTCAGAAGCCGATGCCTGCTCAGCGGCTCCGGACCCATCTGAGGGAATGACTTCCAAGTGTCCAATACTTTGAGTATCCAGAGGCCCAGTAGGTTCCACGTGGGAGTCGGAAGCGGCTTGTGGCTCTGAGGTAGCGGGTGCAAGGGGCTGCGAAAACGGCTCACTGAGAACCGGCGAACCAGCGACTGGCCTAGCAGAGGCCTTGTTGTCGGTTTTGGACCTCGGATGCCTATCCTTTTCCTTGTCCTTGCGTTTTTTGTAAACTCCGGTTGTCGGCTGGTCTGACGGCATTATATAATTAAATCTTCCGCTAAAATAATGAAATGCAAAATCGAACAAATCGAACCGACGCTTGATAGTGCGTTGGTTAAATCCAGCACAAAACCGACAGCTAGCAATGTTGTGATCAGGGCCTAGGCAAGGAATACAGTAAGAATGAAAATCCTTATGAGGTATTTGCTTCCCACGAGAAATGCAATTAACTTTTTCTGACATCGGTCTGGAGCAAGAAAAAGGTTTCCCCAACAGAGTACTTAGCTTTAATGAAGACTTTGGTTCTGAAATTCGCATTTGAAAATCTCAGGAGTCAGCCGACCGGCACTTGCGAACTGCTTTTGCTTCGGGCACCACGCGGCAAGAAAGACTGAAGAAAATGACGTCGGCTGCATCTTTTATACCCCCTGGCGCACTGACGTCAGGGAAGAGGCGACAGCAACCGACGCCGGACCTAGACTTTGGAATTCTGGCCGACTGCGGGTAGCCTGCCAGCAGGATAACCCAAGAGTAATGACTGCAACAGTGAAACATGATGAACATCCAAACTTTTCACCCATTTCCTGCACTCTGTGAACTACAAACTCAGATCAGATATATGTAATTAAGTCCATACTCACCAATACCAGCTAAATAACTAGATATGTCTTCAGTTTCCTTCTCATCACCCCAGTTTAAAATCTTCAAAACACTTTTTCCTTTATCAGTATTTATACTGGGGTTGCCAGTGAGATGTCTGGATGTCCATAGCTGTTCTCCAGCCTCTTAAAAGAAAAGAGGTGCACGGGCTCACTGGAAGGCGTGCCCTTTCTATGAAACGAGATTTTCCTCTCTCTGATGGCCCAGTTCCATGGTTAAGTTACGCAAGAGTGAGTCTTCCAGTGAGCCCAAAAGGAAACAGGTGAAATTCTGGGTTTACTCAGGGCTACTAAAAAGAGGAGGGAAAAAAGACTTCAAGATTGGGGAAAACTGCTGCATTATGGACTTTAGTGGGAGCACTGCTAAAATGACAAGGTCGAATAGGGAATGGTTACAAAATGAATAAAGTCTAAATTCAGGTACTTAAATTAATTCAACTGTATGTGTGAGGGGCAAGAGAGCAGAGTAAATTACAGTTGTGCAACAAAACTTAGCATAACATTAGATGTTTGAATAATCAAGCTGCAGTAGCATTCGGTATATGCATTATATCCTGCCTAGGATACAACAGTTGACCAGCTTTCAAAGCTTAAGGGCACCTTCCACATGCCCACACCACTGACCGCTTGTGCACATCAGTGTTGTGAGTGCCAAGCCCTTCACAGCTTTCATGCCAACTGAGACAGGATAAAGCCCTGAAAGAGGTCTATGGTGAGTAACATAAGAGTTCTCACCCTAGCAACAAAAAACATACAAAAATGAAAGTGATGGAGGGAGGGAGCAGTTACTGCAGGAGTGATCACTGAACATCTACTGTTATGCTATGTTTACTTAGACAACTCCACAATGATCATTTGATCACTGAAGCTGTGATTAACTGTACTATGTTCATCATTTAATCACTGCTGCAGTAGTATTAGTTATACGGGTAGAACACCAGAATTTATAAGGTTTGGAGGAAGGATGAAAGTCCAAGAACCCCTGGAGAATGGTCCTAGTAAACTCTGCTCTACACACCTGAAATGGAGTAAAGTTTACATTGCTTTGTAAAAGTATGTACACATGAACAAGATGATGTCTCCAGAAAACTTCTAGAGTCCACCCCTTTCCTACAAGCCACCGAAAACGTGAGGGTCTAGCAGTCTGTGCCTTGACCCTGGTTGTAAGTGACTTCTTATGGTGGGAAAACAAATGGAAATACAAGACAAGCATTTGTAAACAAGTCTGCTTTGACACTGGCTGCCCTTACTTCTTACCTTCATAAGAAATTAAAATTGGCCAGAATTACTGAACATTTTTGTTTTGTCTAAATATTAGAGTTCTCTATGGACATCCAGAGTAAAGAGGATCCATTCTCTCTCATCTTAGGTCCTGGAAAAAAGACAGAGAAAATAAACACTGATAGAACTTTAGGCATAAATGAAGAATATGTTCACAAGAAAACCCTTTCAGAGAAAAACAATGACACAAGGTTGGCCCACCATAAGAACTTGCAGCTCAGACACTCTTCTTGCAAGTCAGAGCAATCAATAATACTACCGTACTCCATGATAAGAACCTCAAAGTACACGAGGAACAGCCTTGGGATGAGGAAATACCAGTAGCAATAAATTATATTTTTCAGCTGGAATTATATTTTGCAAACTAAGGTAATTTTGTTCCCACTGAAAAATTAACTCATTCTAGCAAAAGTTTCAGAAAAAGAAAATTCTTCCGAAGGAAAAATCATAAGAAATACTCTCCTCTGCTACAAAATCGGACACCTGAGGGACAAAAACTAAATTTGTTCCCTGAAATTCTATTTCCTATACATCATACTGGGAATAATAAGAAACTGAAGAATTTTTTTTGTTTTACCAAAAAGAATGTGAAGGGTTAAGTCCCTGAGCTAAAACAGATACATTTTTGGTGTTTCGGGAAACAAAGATAGGGGAAAATGCACGTTTATCTTTTGCTTCTTTTACACAGGAAGCTCCACAGAAGCAGACCAACTCATGCTAGGGAGTTCACCCTGGGCAACAGATGTCTAAGCAGAGAAACATTCTCAGATTCTTTCTCAAAGATGGACAAGAGTGGTCCCTCCCATGCCCACTGCAGGTGTCTCTAAACTGCTGGTCCATGGTGACCAGAGAAACAGGAAAAAAATGAGTGGTTTGAGTAACAAAATGGCCACTGTGGTTACCCATCTGTGCCTGAGGCAATGAAGCAGAATGCCAACCCAGCAAAAGCTGTATAGTGATTTGCTTTTTCTTGTGCCCAGAGTAAAAACGAACTGCGGAACCAGTAAGCTGCTCCATTGTTAAGCCAAGAAAGGAACCTGAAACGTGGCTAGCAACGTCAGCAATAGTTAGAAGTAGACATCAAAAAAGTAGTACTTCCACAAAATTTACACAGTGGCAAGCATATAACATGTTTGCCCCAAACCTTAAAAAGACTTTATTAAAGTCTGACACACAAAATGTAAAGTAAAGTTTGTTTGAAACTTGAGTTTACATTAAAACATAACAATAACTGTAAGTTGGGTACGGTCACTTGACTCCCCAAATGATGTTCACATAATGCAAGAGAGTCTCACAGCAACAAATGACTGGTGCCAAAGTCATGGCCTAAAGGTAAACGCAAAAAAATGCATCTTCATACCTTTCAGGAAAAATGCAGCCCCCTACTGATTACTGCATCAATGGCAACCACCTAAGTACACAACCTGTGGTGAGAGACCTGGGTACTCAGGTTTGACAACAATCTCGCATTCGACCATCATGCAGCAGCAGTGGTCAGAAAAGCCTTCTACTTGGCTCATCTCATAAGTAAAGCGATTGTGTCCAGAAAGAAGGTTATTACCTCTCTATACTCTTCCCCATTAGGCCAATAATGAATTAGAACACCCCATTTGGTATGTACCTCTCCAAACACCTGCGCAAACTGGAATACCTCACAAACACAATCCATGGCCTCCTATAAAGTCAGGCTCAAATAACTACCTCTCTACTCTGTATCATAAGGACCGCTCACAGGTGATGTGTGCCTCACCTACAAGGCAATATCGGACCATGCCCTACTACAGATGCTCCATATCCGTACCCGCAAGTCTAACTGCTCGCACATTACCCGCTCAAAAAGCCTAAATCTAATATGCGACATCAACAAAACCTGCTGGAGAGAGAGGTTTGTCTCCCAGATGCTGTCCCATTTCTCAAATAGACTTCTCATACATTTCAGAGTACCTCGCTGACCCTCTTCAAGCGCAACCTTGATGAGTGGATGGGAAACCACAAATTTGTCCCAGGGGTTCTAACTATGTCCTTCACTGACAGGGGTGACAGATGCTGACAGATTTCTTTTTTGGGGATAAACTCTTGGCTAGGCTTGTAAGGGCCCCAGGGCCATTAGCCTAGTAACCTATGACTGCAGTTCTTTCATAACACACATCTGCATGTGCACTCACACCTATGGCTAATTTAGTGCGTCCAATCCACCTACTGCATGTCTTTGGAATGTGGAAGGAAACAGCAGCACCCCATGAAAACCTTCATGAACACAGGAAGGATTATTCAGACTCAACACAGAAGGCACCCCCCAGCCAAGAACTGAACCATGGAACCTCTTGCTGTGAGGTGACGATGCTATCCGCTGAGCCGCAGTGCCAACAGTGTGCACACACACACACATATATATATATATATATATATATATATATACACACACACACACACACATTGAATTGGTGGAAGACAGGTAATTCAAGGAGTGCCAAGTAGCACACCTCAGAAGCATGAAGGCAGGCTCCTTTGAATCAGTGAAGTGACACCAAGGTGGAAGGCTACAAAACTTCAATGTCTATAATGGGATACAGAAAGTTAAAAAAAAATCTCAGCAAAAATACACAAGGTTGGCACTGGAATTAAAAAAAAAATCAATAAGATGTGTACATTTCTAGAAGGTAATGTCTATTTAAGCAGCTGGAAGGTTAAGAATTTTGTCAAGTAGGACTTCAGTTACCTGGACCAAGCAATAAGGATTCCCAAAAAGGTTTAGCTTTACCAAGATTAAGATTTCACAAAAAGGTAAGCAAACTATGTAAAAAGTGTACAGCTTATAACTACATTAGAACAACTATCATTCTTCATAACAAATGACAAACATTTCATTGACAAAAGGTTTAAAGGGACAAAATCGGAGGTCATGTAACAATGAGTTTTTTCCCTCCCAAGTATACCTGACTTCAGGACATACTTACAACAGATTCATAAAGCCCTTCCTCTACTTTCCTTTGCACTGCTTCTAAGTCACATGGCTTTTCATTATCAGTTGTGCTGATTTCTCTTCTTCCACTTTCACACTAAGGAAAAAAATATCACATTAAGTCAACCATTCAGTTAAATTTCTTGCTTTCAAAGTCACCAATCAACATCAATGCAGTGGCATTAAAAGAAATTGAAAAAAACTCTTTACAGCATAACATGACGTCCTTGTCAATACACAACAGCTCAGCACTTTCCGACAGATCTTTTAAAAACGAAGCCCTCTATTAGAGATGCGAACCCTAGTGCATCATCATGTACTACAGTTTCCCAGTGAATTTTTTCACTAGAAATATTTTCTCCTAACGTGCCTTTTTCTTAGACCGATCTTGTCACTATGTCACATTTACTGTTAAAGAAAAGTTGTGTAAAATCTTACTATAACTATAGATGTCTTCTCTTCCATGTTGCGCTATGAACCATGAAGCAGCCACTTGGTCTTATGTGCAAACCTTCACAAAACATTACAAGATAGACCAGATTTCCAGGTCCAGGGCTGGATTTGCCAGGGCTATCCTTCATGGATTCCTGGAGAATTCTACTAGGCCACCTCCCCCTTCCTCACAGTGAACTTTGGCACTCACCCATCTGCACAGAATACTGCAACATGTGAACAGAAGGGCATAGAAAAGTTGTGTAAAACCTTACCATAACCATACATGTCCTTCTCTTCCATGTTGCAGTACTCCTTCCCTCCCCCTCCTATTATCTGGCAGTTCCCCTTTTGGATGGCACAGGACTTGCATTATCTTCTCTGGGTCTGGTTCCGACTGGAGCGCTCAGTTCTGAGGTCTGGTGCGTGCTCAGACATCACTTTTATGGCCCACGCTCTGCTGGCCAAGTCAAACATTTCATACACCATACAATGACTGAAATCTTTTGGATACTGGCCGGACGTTCAGGTACCAAGAGGAGAAAACCCATCTGTACAGAATACTACAACATGTGAATAGAACATCTGAAAGTATCTCAACAAGCTACACAGAACACCTACCACATTACAATAAATAGATACACTTTGTATATATTTTACTACATTGAACTCTGGTCTCCAGTGAACTAACGTGAGATACTTAACAAGACACTGGTGACCTATGTTAAATATCCAGCCTATACAGCAATAATTTCTTTATCTATGATGAAAAAGGGTACTACCTAGTTGAACAACTCAAATATACAAATACATGTCTCAGTTAACCAATAACAAACAATGGTACAAAGAAGGCAAGTCTGCCCACACCACCAGGACACCATGACTTGCATACATCTAACCTCTTACCACAACAAGTCTGGACAAAGCCTAAAGTAATAGGGGTAGGCCAAAAAAGGGACACATTTTAAATATTGCTCTTACAAACTTAAGTTGCTAGAACAACAGATGGTATATGTTAGCATGCATTTTCTTGAGGATATAAAGTCTGGAAGTCAAATACATGTCATTATTTAGTGACTTCAATCATCAGGGATTTGTCAGAAAACCACACATTTTATGATGAACAGACCAAAAAAAAAAAAAAGGAAAATATCTGGACTTGTAACAAAGTATACTTTAAATGGGTAGCCTGGGATGGTGAGAAGGATGAAGTCATTCTAAGGATACCATTCTTATTTAGTGGTGGTTGGAACAAGCAAAGTTCAAACCAGTTTCATTTCACTGTTTGATAAAGCTGAAGAGCATGCAGCTGATTATCAAAATAAGTATCTGGAGGGAACTCACTCTAAGCATGCTTACCATAATAAATGTGTATTATGTTTAAACTGATAGAGGCATAAGATGGAATATTGCAATCCTTTCTCAAAAGACGCATCATGCATCTGTCAAATGGCAGTTAACAGTTATCTTAAAGCATGCTCACCATCATAAAATGTGCAGTGTGCTCAAGCCAATAAATGATGAAATAATGCATCTCAGTATCTAATGAGCTGCTTGGGGGAGGGGGGGGGGTTCTCCACACCCGAGATATACAGGTGCAACCACTAAGTATAGCTTCAGCCAAAAATTCAAGTCAATTTTGGGAGCTTCTTTTCCAAATAACATGACAGTGAAACTGGGTAAATGAGTAAAACGACAAGCTCAAAAAAAATAAAATATAGTACTGTAAGAGGATGCTACACAAAGGCCTCACCACCCTCCCCCAATTCTCTTCTTGGCTAATCTATACAGAATGCATGACACTGAAGACTCCAACTATTGCAACTGGTGGTATACTCCTTGCAGCACATAAACCAGACAGAATAGTCCAGAGAAAAATGAATGGGAAACTGGTCACATTAACAACCAGAAATAAAATATTCTTAGCAGTTGTGCATTTCATTATCCCAGCATAACCCCAATGCTCTGCATCCAAGTTACAGTTGAGACTAAACTATCTCTGTCATCACAGAGGAATGGAAGTCTTGACCATAACTGTTAGAAAAATCTATACATGCTGCTTAGAAAATATATTTACAATGTATGCTGCTTAGAAAATATATTTACAATGTATGCTGCTTGGGAAAATGTGTATTCAAACATTCAAACACATATAAGTTGTGTGGTCAAATATATAGAGAAATGTGTGCTTTAGTTAGGAATAAATGTACTTAAATCCATAATAGAGAACAAAGTTTGAAAAGTAGTATATAATGCATTTAATTCTGTCTTACTAGAATAATAGTAGAAATAAACTTGCATATTATTGCTTGAAGCACAAGCTGCAGTGTAATCAGAAATTTGGCCTTGGCAGCGTGCAAGCACAGCCTGGCTCATGTCTTTCAAGTAAAGATTATTTTGCAAAGTTAGAAAATAATAAATCTGTTCGCATGTGTATCTTCTGCCTGCTTCCACCAGAAGAATAGCCTTGTGCGCACTATCAGAGATAGTGCCCAGCTGGTGAACAAGAAAGACAAAGAGAGGCATTAAAGAAGACATACATCTATTGTATTCGAACTAATCTAAGAGCCTTGAATTGGCTACATCCTCAGGAGGTCATCGTGACTGACCAGGTGCTTGCAAGGCTGTAACATTCTCATGGGAAAAAGACTTTGGAAAAGACAACCTCAGCACTTTTCCATAAGTTACTATGATGTAAAGACCCTGTCACTGACCACGCCAGTGAGGTGGGCAAAACTGATAATGACATGTATAAAAATGGTGTCCTCTGTGAATAAACTAGACAAAATTCTGTACAAGTTTGTGTATGGTTTTGCCTCCTAATGTACATTAGAGCGTTAGATACTTGAGTTCTCCTGCATTATTGTTTGTTATTGATTGACATTGTTTTGAATAACTCAATGATTTTTACAGTCTGACTCTAACAAATTTATTTAACATTTTGGTCCTAATCGTGCGAATTCCCTTGGTAAGCTGCAGGTCACAGAGTGCATGAGTGCTAATAAATCTGCGCAGGAGAAGCTGCCGAAAAAAATGGTTCTTCTTAAAGTGAAAAGACCTCCGACTGAATTGTTGTGTGTAAAGAGGCTGTCCACTTTCTGATCTGTGGCTGAAAAGCGGAAGACTGGGCCCCAAGGAAAAACAGTAAGAGCAGGAGGCTCAGGTAAGAAGAATTTCCCTCTTTGTCTTTGTTTTAGATCAGGGACCAGGTTACACTGTGCTATTGCTAAGGTTTGTGATAGCAGGGAGAGAGAGTCAAGTATTGTATCTTGAGTCATAGATCAGGGAATAACAAAGCAAAGTAAACAGTCATTCTAGACACTACTGTGGATATGGGGAAATAAGATACCACGTGGTACAAGAGAAGGGTTACGTAACAGTCTTTTTAAGACATGGGAAATCAGTGCACTAAGAGATCACGAGATCCGCCCCTAACGGATAATGTAAAGCATATGCAATTGCAGTAAGCAGATAATGTGAGATATTTTGCAAAATGTGTTAACAACTATGAATTTGATAGTAAACTAGATAAACTTTCACTAGTTAAACTCCTTAAACAAGCTTTAATCTGATGCAGGGCGTCAGGCAAAAGAAAAACAGCACCAACTAGGCATACCTCAAGCACATAGGTGGATTGAGGAAGCAAATTGTAAAAAAAAAAAACAGAAGCTTAAAAATTCTGAAACATTTTTAGACAACAGAGTACAAGGTCTAACAGACAGAATCTCTGAAAAATGAAAACTTAGAGCAGACTGGACTTGCATTAATTAATGCATACAACAGGGAAATGAGACAGTAGATGGATATTATGCTAGATTATTAAAATGCTTAAAACAGCAATTAAAAAAATATATATACATTTTAAAAGGTTGCATTGCCTCTGTTAGTAGTTTTATTACAAGGCATATGATAAATCACTGAACAAGCAGGCTGCAAGCCTTACTTGAGTATGCTAGACGTACTGAAAGACACCTTAATAGTAGAAAGAAAAAGGCACAAGTCTTCACTGCTGAAGACGGAGCTGAAGTATTTGTATTACAGTCAGGTAAAAAGGGCATCTAGCTAGGGACTATAAACAAAATAAGAAAGCAATGACAGAAGATAAAGGAGATGTGGACTGACTATATGATAGTGATAATAACCAAAAATCATCAGGAAAGGTTAATAAACAAAAAGAAAATGTGAATGTAGTAGAGGGAATAGAGGAAGTACAAACAGATGTAGAGAATAAAAATGAAAATAAAATTTTAGATTTAGCATTGTTGAGCCTGGAGCTCTACCTAGCAAATACAAAACCAGAAGTAACACTTCTGGTGGAGAGAAGAAAGATCAAATTCCTGTGTGACTCAGGAGCGTCACGGACTTTGATACACCCCTCCAAGTTACCAAAACATTCTAAATCACCTGATTATATATTAGTAAAAGCAGCAAATGGACAGCTATACAGGGAACCACTTTCCCATAATATAGCAATAACTGACCCTGTTTCAGGTATGACTCAGAAAAGTAAAATTGTAGTTTCTGCAAAAATATCCAGTAAACTTACTGGGAAAAGACCTTGTGCAGATATTTGGCATAGCAGTAGTTCCTACCATGCAGGGTATGGAAGCACTAAGACAAATGAATGCTCTTGTGGTGTGATCAGAGGGTGAAGCCTATTATTGGTACAGCCAGGACCTAGTTATGATTGGTCCAGGGGCAGTAACCAAAGAACTGATAAACGTAGCCATCAGTAAGGTACCCTCCCTTGACACTGATCAGCAGCACTTGTTACATTGTACTCCATACTACTGTAGCACACCAGGACCTAATAAGAAATATAAGTAAAAATCCTGCTGACAAATTAATATTACAAACTTTATGCTGGGATACTGAGGGAAACAGTGTAGTAAGCTGTTCATTACCTCAGGAGTTCATGAGATTGTATAAGTCCAATAGACTGCCACATGTCAGCTTGACAAAAACAAAAGTGTTAAATGGGCAGACTTAGAAAAAAGGTAACAAAATGGGAAAACAGACTGATTTAAAAATGTCAGGACAAGGGATATAAAAACAAAACTGAATTGGTTGACACAGACACATACAGCTGTACACTTGCAATCTAGTAAGGACAGCTGATTAGCATTTTTATTAAAAGAAAAAGAGGAGGCCTTGTGTAAAATTCCAACAACTCTGTGGTCAACAGGCAAGTTAAATGTAGGGCTTATTCAAGCAGCAGGACCAGTTACAATTACCCCAAAGTCAGCTTTTAGACCACAGAAAAAAACAATACATTTTGGAAAAAAATGCAAAAGTAAAAATTAAGCCTATAATAAGCAGCATTACTCAAAAAAGGAGTACTGGTAGAATCTCCTGATTCACCATGTGATACACCCCTATTTCCTGTTAAAAAAAGCAAACGGGGAATGGCAGATGGTACAAGATTTATAAGCTGTAAATAATGCAGTAATACCTAAAGCACCCACGGTGCCAGACCCACATACCTTGTTAAATAATTTAAAGCCACAACAGAAGTATTTTACTGTGGTAGATATAAGCAATGCTTTCTTTTCAATACCTATACATCCTAATAGTCAATATTGGTTTGCATTTACATTTCAGGGTAAAAGGTATACATATACTCGACTACCACAGGGATATTGTGAGAGCCCAATAATATTTGCACAAAAAAATGGCTAGCAACCTGGCAGGGTCTACCCCACCAGAAAGTAGTCAAATTTTACTTTATGTAAATGACATCTTGCTAGCAGCACCCAGCAGCAGTGCAGGGTGAATACAGTAGCATTGTTAAAATTTTTATTAATACAAGGACACAAAGTAAACAAAAGTAAGTTACAACTTTGGGAAAAAAACACAGGTTAAATACCTGGGATATGTGATATTCAATAAAGATAAAATACTAGATAAGGGGAAAGAAAAAAGGAAAAAAACAGCAATTTTGCAAGCACCCAAACCAACAACTAAAAAAGAAATGATGTCTTTTCTTAGGTACAACTAATTTTTGTTGGAACTGGGTACCAAATTATTTTACAATAGAAAACAAAAGCAGAAATGGCTTTCTGCAGGTTGAAGCAGTTAATAGCTTCTTCATTAGTTTTAAGACTTCCAAGTTATCACAAACGTTTTTTAGACCATAGATTGTAAGCAATGGTACATGACATCAGTATTAAAGCAACAACATGGGGATAAGCAATGCCCCATAGCTTACTATTCATCACAGTTAGACCCAGTGGTGCAATCTTTGCCTCACTGTGTACAAGCAGTAGTTGCAGCAGCAATGGCAGTACAGGCTTCAGCCTCAATGGTGTTATTCCACCCTCTCACATTAAAAATGCCTCATGCAGTTGCAATAATTCTGCCACAAGAAAAAGTTGCATACCTTTCTCCTGCTAGACATCTTTCATGTATGACCATACTGCTGAGTCAACCTCATATAAACAGTTAGCTTTACCTAAACAAGATCTTACAGATATGCCCTTGGATAATGCTGAGGTGACATATTACGTAAATGGCTCATGCAGAAGGGGTCCTACAGGGAAAAATCTGGTGGGGTATGCAGTAGTTACAGACACTAAAAATTTAGAAGCACAAACTTTGCCACACAACTTGTATGCTCAAGCAGCAGAACTGGTAATTTTGACAAGAGCATGTATTTTAGTAAAAGGCAAAAAAAGTAAACATATATACTGATAATCAGTATGCTTTTTCTACAGTGCATGTGTTTGCACAATAATAAAAAAAATAGAGGGATGATTACATCCAGTAAAAAACCTATTAATCATGCGCAATTTATTTTAGAGCTATTAAAATCTATTCAGTTGCCTACCAAAGTAGCTATTTGTAAATGTGTAGCTCATACAAAACAACAGGATAAGATTTCAAAAGGTAATGCACGAGCTGATGCAGCTGCAAAGCAAGCAGCCTCAGACTCAGAAACTTTATTTTTTTTAATAAAAAATTACAGCCCTTTGAGATTTTAAATTTAGACATGTTAAAAACAATGCAAATGCTTACTACAACAGCAGAAAAACAAAACTGGGTAAAACAAGGTGCAATTTTTAAAAATGGACTGTACATTTCCAAAGGAAAAACAATATTACCGTCTAATTTATTTAGAGATGCAGCTTTGTTGAGCCATGGGCAGAGCCATGTCTCAACAGGGGGGATGGTACAGTTAGTAAATAAAATATTCCAAACATATGGATACATAAATTATGCAATAAAATTTTGTGCAGCTTGTCATACTTGTAACAAGCACCATGCACAAGGAGCATTTAAAAACAAGCAAGGGAGTTTCCCTACACCACCATATCCATTCCATACTATTTGTATGGACTCCATAGAGTTGAATAAATGTGAAGGAAAGAAATACTGTTTAGTGATCATAGATATGTTTTCAAAATGGGTAGAAGCTTTTCCAACCAGGAATCTGAAAGCAGCAACAGTGGCAAAGGCCCTAGTAAAGGAAATAATTCCTAGATTTGGCATACCGGAAAGAATCTATAGTGGCAATGGGACACATTTTGTCAATCAGACAATTCAACAACTTGGGAGATTTTTTTGGGATTTCCTTAAGGAATCACTGTGCTTACCACCCACAGTCAGCAGGACTGGTGGAGAGGTACAATGGGATTTAAAAAAAAAACAAGTTAAGAAAGTTAATGAGTGAGACTCAAAAGAATTGGATTTGCTGTTTACCTCTAGCATTGCTGAGCATGAAAACAGTAACAAATGTAAAGGGTTTGATCCCCTTTAAAGTAGTATTTGGAAGGGCATATTATGTGCCTCAGTAAAAAGCTCTCATGCCTGCAGAGCTGGAGGCTGACAGTTCACTAGCTAATTATATAAAGAAACTGCTTATAAATAAATCTGTTTTGCAGTTTAACTCTTTTCAGACAAAAGAACTTTCAGCTGAATAAAAACTTTGTGACTGATACACAAGGGCAAAATGGCCAAGAGTAAAGAAAACAAAAAAGCAGAGCAACCCAAGAACTATAGCATAATTATTTTAACTGTGCATTTGTTAACTATAAGTGTGACAATTTTTCTCTTATTGTGGTTTTTCCCTGCACTCAACCACACAAGTGAAAGTGAGAAGACGTGATGAACTGTTTATAGACTGGCATCCAAACTTTAACACGTACCTGGCCATGAAGCAAGTGTATACAGAAACTATGCACATTTCAAATTGCTGAGTTTGTACAGCTATACCAACAACATATAATAGACTTTAACGTCCTCTGTCCCTCTGGGGATAAAATGAGACTTTGGAAAGTTTTTTTTATACAGAAACTGTGAGATCACAGGACAAAATTGCTTTATTTTTACCTGTCACACAAAAAGGAGTTGTATGTTTCTACAAAAGTGATACCCTCCAGGTGGGCTGGAGTAATGGTAATATAACAATGTCTTATAAATGTTACATTAAAGTCAAAAGTGGGGGTACTGTTTGTAATACTAACCATGATTCATATCTGAGTTCAATGAAAACTACATTAAATGCAGTATGTGACAATCCAGTCTTAACTAAGCAATTGTCTATTAAGAATAGAAAAATGTTTCATGCAGGGATAACACGTATCAGTACCAAAGTAATGATTTTATTTGTGGGAAAAAGGCATATAAATGGTTACCTGAGAATTGGTCCGGCAGTTGTTTTTTGGGTTATCTGGTTTCAGCAATAAGACATACTGCAGAATTACCTTTGGGTAAGATACGAAACGTAAGGAAAACAGCTCGAGAATCTGAAGGTCCAGTGAAAAAAACCTGTGAATCCAGTTGGTAAAATCGAAGCTGGTTGAAAAGGCCATAATTCAGTGAAAGACAAAAGTAAATTGACTCATATGAACTTGGGCAACAGTGTTATATCCAGGGCAGGAATACCACCAGCCTATGGAGCAGTCAAATCGATCTGGGAGCTGAGGAAGCTGTCAAAAAGTCATGAGCAATGCAACTTTTTCCACCCTAGAATTGGTGACTAATGAACTGAATGCAATAAAAACTGTTGTGCTACAAAATCGAATGGCTCTTTACTTCACCCTAGCGGCAAAAGGTGGTACACGAAGAAAAATGCTGTGCGTACATTCCAGACAACCAACATAAAATCAATGACCACCTAGAGGTAATTCAGCAAGTATCAGCAATGACTAAACCAGACCCAAACCCACTGACGAACTTTTTCCAGAATCTGTTTGGGGGGGGGTGGGGTTCCATCCTATTAAACATTTAATTTTTGTGGGTATACTCCTAATAGGAGCATGTGTTTACTGTGAAATTCCCTGCATGAAAAGATTAATCAAAAATCTGTTGATATATCTGTTACTGAAACTTTTTACCAAAGTGTTGAAATTAAAAGATTAATTTCAAATGATGCTTTTTCTAAAATATAAAACCAATGACTAACTTAACTAAAAGTCCTTGAAAGGAAAAGGCTGAGGAATGAAATAATATTGTTTATGTTTCAAATAGAATAAAATGCATTAACAGGAGGGAGAATGTTAGAAAAATCTATACATGCTGCTTAGAAAATATATTTACAATGTATGCTGCTTAGAAAATATATTTACAATGTATGCTGCTTGGGAAAATGTGTATTCAAACATTCAAACACATATAAGTTGTGTGGTCAAATATATAGAGAAATGTGTGCTTTAGTTAGGAATAAATGTACTTAAATCCATAATAGAGAACAAAGTTTGAAAAGTAGTATATAATGCATTTAATTCTGTCTTACTAGAATAATAGTAGAAATAAACTTGCATATTATTGCTTGAAGCACAAGCTGCAGTGTAATCAGAAATTTGGCCTTGGCAGCGTGCAAGCACAGCCTGGCTCATGTCTTTCAAGTAAAGATTATTTTGCAAAGTTAGAAAATAATAAATCTGTTTGCATGTGTATCTTCTGCCTGCTTCCACCAGAAGAATAGCCTTGTGCGCACTATCAGAGATAGTGCCCAGCTGGTGAACAAGAAAGACAAAGAGAGGCATTAAAGAAGACATACATCTATTGTATTCGAACTAATCTAAGAGCCTTGAATTGGCTACATCCTCAGGAGGTCATCGTGACTGACCAGGTGCTTGCAAGGCTGTAACATTCTCATGGGAAAAAGACTTTTTGAAAAACACAACCTCAGCACTTTTCCATAAGTTACTATGATGTAAAGACCCTGTCACTGACCACGCCAGTGAGGTGGGCAAAACTGATAATGACATGTATAAAAATGGTGTCCTCTGTGAATAAACTAGACAAAATTCTGTACAAGTTTGTGTATGGTTTTTTGCCTCCTAATGTACATTAGAGCGTTAGATACTTGAGTTCTCCTGCATTATTGTTTGTTATTGATTGACATTGTTTTTGAATAACTCAATGATTTTTACAGTCTGACTCTAACAAATTTATTTAACAATAACCCAGACACAGTCTAAAAAGCAGGTCAAGTGCTGAAACAACTGGTGGTGGTGGTGGTGGTGGTGGTGGTGGTGGTGGTGGGGGCTAGGAGTAAGCAGCTAGCCTACATTGGAAGAAAGATGACAACTTGAGTTGGTTGCTTCATCATATGCAAGTGGAAGCTATTGGGTTACAGAAAATGTGAGCTGGGCTTACCAAGCTAGTGACAGTAGCCTTTATTAGGAGACTCTCTTGCTTAGGGAGGGTGTAGCACATCCCTCCAGGGATAAAGGGGACCCAAGTCAGCCACAAGGGTAAGAGTTAAGGTGTAAACAGATTTTTTTTTAATGATCACAGCAACACAGGCAAGGGCACAAACTTTTCAACTAACTGGATGACGCATCCTCCCTCTCTGATCAGCTCTCACCTTTGCACTGCGGCACCAAGAATGAAGGACAAAAGAATGTGCCCAACAACAAGGGGACAGATAGCTGATGGTTGACAAACCAGGAAAAAATATGGTTGAAGTATATGCAGCTGATGAAACTATTTAAGATGGACTTTCTCAATTGTAACTAATCACTTTTCATAGGTGTGATCCATTAGAAAAACAAGTTATGTAGTTTAACAGTGAAAGTCTAGCGTCCCTCTTCTTCACAAAACTTTGTAACAGTTTCAACCTTCTAAAAGAGGAATACTTGGGGAGTCTTCAGTAGAGATTTTGAGAAAGAACCTTCTCTAACTAAAAAGCATCACTCAAAAGTAAGCCTGCCTCAAAGCTGCTATTTGTGGAACTAAATAGTAATGCCTGGGTCCTCAGCATGGATGAAAGTGTGCATAAATCAGAGAAAGTGGGGGTGCTACATAACAATTTAACACCACAGCACTGTTTTTACACACAGAATATTTTTAAAATTAGTGGCCAAGAATCATCTTCTATGCACACTGTTTAGTACACTTATTCTGTCTCTCTAGCCCAGTGCGAGTCTCATCTGTCACTGTGAAGACAAAATGCAAATGGTCAGGGTAAATCAGATTGCTCCTCAGCTACTTTCAACTATCTGGTTCTTCCTACTGTAGGGATTTACCTGTGAATAATGGATACATATACTGCATATTTCCCTTCTTCCATACTAAAACAATGCATGAGGTTGCTGTGAACAGTAACACATTACATTTACTGAAAATAATGTACAGAAAATACAGTCATGAGTGTACTCAGAAACCACAGATGTTTGAGTAGGACCACGTCTCCTGTATGAAATGTAATCTGTCAAAACTATGTTGCAGAGTTTTCAGACATCCTTGCTTGGGGACCCTGTCCTTTAGTGTATAGATATTAACAGGAAGAAGAGCAATAAAGGGAAGAGGCACTCAGTGTCATCTTCATTTTTTTACTCACTCCTCTTTCTTTTATTAGGTTGTCATAAGTGGAAAAACGCCCTAGACAAAACCTTTCTAATCATTACTTACCAAGGTAGGCAAAACGAAAGCAGGACTATTCGACTCCGGATGTTTGACCCCAATGCAGTTGTATACACTTTCATGTTTAAATTTATTGTCTATCTAGTGGACAGTTTGACCCCAGACTATTTGACCCCAATTATATAAAAAAAAGTTTTTAAAGTTTTATAAATGCATGTAATTGCTTAACATATCATGATTTTTTTTACTGGAATTTAATATATTTACATATAAGAAAGTTAAATATCAATTTAGCATTTTATTTGATTTGCAAATATAATAAATTAATAACAGTTTTTTAACTTAAAAATTATTTAACATTGCAAACATTTTAATTTAACATTATTACATGTATTTTAAATGCAAATGTTTTAAACAGTTACATATCTTTATGACTTTTTTTTCTTTTTTTTTTCACTGACATTTTCTTAGTAACTATGTGGATGCATGTGCAGTACATAGCATTTTTTCTTCATGTCAAAATATCTGTGGCTTTTTTTTTTTGCTTTGCCATTTCAGTGGGGTCAAACCATCTGGGGTCAAAATGTCCCGTAGCTGGCAAAACAGATTGTTTGCCTACTATGGAGTCCAGTTTAACAATCTGCAATCACCTGCCTGTATTGTGAAGAGTCACTGCTGTGTTTTAATATAAGAAAGTTAACTGCTTACTGCTACGAGGAGAGGGGGGGGGTCTCCACCATAAGGATACTATAAATTTAGTAAAATCTGGAAGAGATTTTCTAAGAGCCCTAGTTATTAAACCTCAATGGGTTCATCAGTCATCAGTCCCCGTGCATTTATCAACTGAAAAGCTTTAAGTACAGACTAACTCTACCTCCTGTACTGTTCTAAGAGGAACAGTAGTTTGCTGCACTGAAGTAAAATTTGTCAATTTTTTTCCTGAGCAGTAGTCTGAAGTGCCACCTTTGTACAAAATGGGATAACATAAAACAAAATAGTTTAGTATGACAATTGGAGACGTGCTAACTTTAGTCCCATGGGCAATGATTTTAGTGATCAATCTTCCAGATACATGGGTGCAATGACTCATTGTTAGGAACCTTTGCACTTCAGGTGAATTATTAAAAAAAGGACAATTGATTAAGTAAGCTCACCACAGCAGTAGATGTTTTAACAGATCACTGCTGCTGTGCCCATAAAGAATAACCAACAAGTCCTTGTCCGAGAAAAGGCATAGATTTAATAGTGCTTATTAAAAGTATGAATGGATGTCCAAGTAGCTGCTTCTAAAATGAACTTGGGAGTCTAGACCCTAAAGCACAAGAAGAAACTACAGCTCTGGTGGAATAAGCCTAAAACTGGTTTGGAAGGGATCTCCTATGAAAAGGAATAAAAAAGGAAATAACCAAGAAAATGCATTTGGAGATTGCTTCTATTGAGACTGGA
This sequence comes from Protopterus annectens, assembly GCF_019279795.1. NCBI lineage: Eukaryota > Metazoa > Chordata > Ceratodontiformes > Protopteridae > Protopterus > Protopterus annectens. Next base: position 901,423,062 of record NC_056741.1, on the reverse strand, counting down.
CTATCCAGTTTTTTTAATCCTGAAAGGAAGCAAATATGTGATCATATTTTCTGATAGATTTAGTTTTGTCAAGATAAAATTATGTGCCGTTAATGAATACAAAATTCTTTCTCCCCTATTTTGAGGATTGGGATAAAAGGTAGCAAATTTATAGACAGGTTTAGAGATATTTAACTGTCCAAAAAAAAAAAAGTGGAAAGGAACACTCCCAAACAAACTTCAATTAATTTTAATGCAATAAAACCACAGACTGAGCGCCTTCATCTTACAAACAAAAAGACTATCAGAGTAAGTCTGCCATTAAAAATAATTAAATACAAATAATTCATCCAATCACATCTGAAGTAAAATAAATTTAAATGTCACTCAACTGCCAAGTGCAACTGCTTAAAGAACCAGTCCTGAAATGTACAGCTGTGTTACACAGTCTAGATAATCACATATATAACTGTTAAAAACAATTTAGATTCAGTAAATGATTAATTTAATAATGATGACAGTGCTTTTATTTTTTTTTTAATCATCCCCAAGTGCAGAGATGTGAGACTAGCCAGCAGACAAACACATGAATCATGGTTCCAGACCCGATCAGAGACCGCAGAGGAGGGGCAGAAACATGAGAAACTGATATGTACTTGTGGCTGTAATGAAACTGTAGATAGTTTTATTGAAGACAAGATTTTCAACGTGTCTGATGTAACAATGTCAGATGCTGGAGTGTCTGTTTTTAAAAAAGGATTTAGTTTTATCCCTTGTTTTAACTGGGATATCATGCAAGGCATTATTCGGTTAAAGTTATTTACCAGAAGCCTGAATTTGAAAATGTTTACAGATAAAGTATCTACTGCTACTAATGACACATTTTCCTTACACAGAAAGACCACTTTTATGCCACCCCCAAACACTTCAAGTTTCTGTATTTGAAAAAAAAAAATATGTGGAGGGCAGTTTAGGAATTCATACAGTAAAAAGAAAGAAGGAAGGATGTTAAATTCACTAAAAAGTGATAAACGCTTAAAATAACGAAACCTAACAAAGGTGGTGAGGGGATGATCATAAAGAATAGCATTGATTACACGAAAAATGTTTCGGCTGTTGTCAAATGAGGGTACATATAACAGTTTCACTCAGAGATAAACATTGCTTATGCAAAGTTAAACTTTTTGTTGATGGATATGGCTTTACAAGGGGAAATTTAATGCAAACAGTGGGAATACCTGAATGTTAAACCAAAATACACAAGTGTAGAACATATTCCCCCCCTTGAGACCAACTGCGTCAACGAAAGGAGCCAAAACTGAATTGGTGGCAAAGTTTGTAGATTTAAAATGCAAGACAGTTTTGCAATCTGAAAGACACATTTTAAAGGACTTATGGCATCTTTTAGAGAACCTTAACTTGTTTTTTGGTGAGAATTTTTATACTACTACAGTTGATGTGGTGGATTTGTTTCTGTAATCCCCCATGATATAAACATGGGGTGGTTTAACGAGTTCCTGTCTGATCATTCCACTTTGACAACCAATGAAGTACTTACCTGATTTAACACTAAACTATATATTTTTTGAAGGGGAATACTACCATCAAATTTCAGGTGTCGTAATGGGGGATGCATGTGCCACCATATACGCGAATACTGTGCTAGCCATGTGGGAGAGAGAGAGAATACTCACCCCTCATTTTCTTTCCTTAGTTCATGGGTATTATAGGTTCCTGGATGAAGTGCTTATTTTGTGGAAAGGAAGCACTGAACAATTGTAATCCTTTTATACTTTGTGGCAAAATTCTACTCCTTTCTTGAGATTCACACACACAATTGGCTTGAATAGTATTTAATTATCTTGACATCAGGTTGGATAAGGACCCAGTAATATCAGTGTTTTTTTCCACTATACATGGAAAGGAGACAATTTCAAACGCATATCACCATTTTGACAGCTGCCGCCCTTACCACCAACAGAAATCAGTAAGTAAAAGGGCAGATGGTAAGGTTTTCTAATTTAATTTCTGATGACAGTACTTTTGAAAGAGACATCAACTAATCAGAGTTTACTGAACGTGCATACCTCACCTATTTAATTAGAAGCATTTGAGCTGAGTGGTATGCCAGCGTCATGGCAAATTTTCACCTATTTTAAGGATTAAATAAATAATGTGGGGGATACAACTGTAGACAGGAGTAAGGGCCTGTTTGATTCATCCACCCCCATTTTTTCTGTACTGTTCAGCAATGACATTTTTGGTTATATTAACATAGTGAGGCTGGGACATCGTCTTTTTCTAAAGAAGCAAAAAAGATCTTAGAAACTGCCCCAGTGATACTGTAATCCAAAGGAAAGAACATTAAGAATATGTTAAAATTACCCACCAGTGGTACGAAATCAATGGTGGCTAATGCTTCCTTGCTTAAAAGTGGGACCTGCAAAATGTGTAAATACATAAATGAAAGTCCAAACGTTGCAGTTGAAAATTTTAATGGCACTATCCCATGTCCAGGAAGATGCAACTACAACACTACCCACACAATACACTTAGCTACCTACAGCTCTTGTGACGCTTTTTACATAGGGAAAAAGATTAGAAAACTTAAGGTCAGGATCTATGAACACATGTATGACGAAAAGGAAAACCACCAATGTCTTATTTAGACATACTTTGAATTACCCTAAATACAAAAAATCTTGTTTTTTTTACTATAGATACAAGTGACAAACCTCGGTGGGGATTTAGACACACAACTTGAATTCAAAGAACTAACTTGGGCTTAATGCAACTGCTGCTCCAAGCATTAATGAAGCAGTTTCTTTTTCTAGCATTTTAAAGATGAAAGCAGCTTTAGTGTGACTTTATAGATGCACAGAAAATTATGGTTGCTAAGTAACTAATTCATTGATACTAGTACAATTCAAAGACTAAGCATAATTAAGTCATTAGCAGTCGGTCTACTTCATAAACTTTTTAAAAACATACCTCTTTACATCACAGAAAACATGCAATACAATAAAATTCTACAACATTATTTAAAACTTTTTAAACTGATTTCTTTAGCCTTCTGGATTTTAAGGCTGGTTGTATAGAAACAATCATTCAACCCATAGTGTGCTCTCAGTCTAAATATCCATCTCAACTCGGTTCTGTAGCACTGGTCAAGTTCCCTCTCCCAACACTAGGGGGGTATAACTTCTACCACTGAGAACATAAAAATGTTTCTCTCCTTTCTCAATCATGTGTCTAGCAATGGCACTGCATGGTTAAACCCCTATGTGCACAGTACAGATGGTCTCTCATTCTCTCTCTTAAACGCCTGCCAATCTGTTTTACCTCTGTAAAACTGATTACAGACTGTGCATAGGGCAACATACACTAAGTTCTTTGTATTACAGTCAGCCTTTGCCCTAACTTTATATGTTCTGCCAGTGTGGATGTACAAATATTGACTCTGATTAAATGACAAAAAGAGCAAGCTCGACGTTTCCTTGTGCTAACTTCCCCTGTGTTATCTGATGTCTCTCCACCATTCCTAGGATAACAAAGTTTACATTTCCAAGACTGTTTCATGGTGTTTTAGTAGTATGATAGGAAGCAGCAAACTGGTTTGGCAAATGCACTCATTTTTTTTTTATTAAAGACTTGGCTTGTTTTATCCACTCGCTGCGTTTCTTGTTTTTTTTCCCCATTCAAATGTGATTGGATGAACTGTTTGCATTTAAATGTTTTTTTTTAATGGCAGGCTGTTAATCAGACGAAATTTTTTGTTTGTAGGAGAAAAGCACTCAGTCTATGGTTTTATTACATTAACATTCGTTCAAGTGCGCTGAACTTTGTTTTGGAGTGCCCGTTCCACCTTTATTAGTTTATTGAAGTTTATATTTAATTGATCACTTTAGGCATAAAAGGAAAGTTAGTCCTAAGGGATACCCTGCCTTTGTGAAACATGAGGAAAGCAGAAAAAGCCATAAGGGCTTGCCACTCAGACGTTTTGCTGAAGTCAGGGCTACCAGCAGGATTGTCTTCCCAATACAAAACTGTAAAGAGGAAGAGGAATCAAGACTCAAAAAGAGGGAGTAAACTTTTCAGAAACAGAACTCTGGTCTCAAAAGGGGAATGAATATATTTTCTTGCTGACATAATGTGGAGGATGCTATCCCAAAACTGACTCAACCTCAAAGCATGCAGAAAGAGATAATCCAAAGCTAAGTAGGCAAAGATAGCTGACAAAACATATTTTAAAGGACGAGTATGCCAGTCCTGAATTGAGCTGGTCACAAAGATAAGGGAATAGCTATGTGCATAAGGTAAGGGGCTTGTTCTCTCTTTTGGCACTGTATAAAATTGACTTCCGTCTACAAACACAAGTTTTTTTTTGTGGCAGGTTTCCTTGCCTCCTGCGACACCTGTAGCAAATATCAGAATCCTATCATCCAAAATGCAAGACTTAGGCTTATTTAGTTTGGGGTGAATGACTACGTCCTTTGTTATGTAAGCTCATCCAGTGTGAGTTAACTGGTGATGACTGTCCTTGGTCAAACAGGAGAAAAAGGAGAAGCAATACTGTCTAGGCCAAAAGGGGATCATTTACAGCACCTTTGGGTTGTCCTCTGTAATCTTGAACAGGACCTTTGGAATTAAAAGGAAGGAAAAAGCACAAAGGAATTCCCTCTTCCAGGAGACTGACATCTATTTTTCAGGCCTCTGGTCATGGAACTTTCTGAGCCATCTGTTCAGATGGAAAAACAAACAATTTTATTTGGAGAATTTCCTACTGATGGCCTATCTGCAGAAAGACTACTTTGTTCATCATTCATTTGTGAGGGTCTACTTTGGATTTGTCACAGTATTCATTACTAAAGGAATGTACACTGTCTGAAGAAAGACGATTTGCTGAACTGCTGTCTCCCAGGCTGTCACTGCAAGTCTTCAAAGTTATGATTTCTGTCCTCCTCTGTTTACTGATGTACCACATTACTGTACTATTGTCTGAGGATTCTGAAGGTTCCTGGAGATCCAATGTGATGTACAGCCTGAAAGGTCAAAAATCGGGGCTTTCATCTCTATCATTTATGCGATTCTTCCGATCATATTCTGACAGACTTCCCTGGACTTGTGTAAGCAATGAACATGCATGTCAAGCCAGGTTTGAAGCGTCTGTGGAAACTTCCTGGCAAGAAGAGAACACCAGAAAAGGCACTCCTTGACTGAATTATATCTGGGTGATCCATAAAAACAATTAATTTTTAATGAAACTCAGAGGAATTGGGAAGTTCTGGGAGTGGCAGTGCTTTGCCATCAGACAGACTTGAGGAGCCACTCTTAAGATGGAACCTGCCAAAAATATAATTTGAATGGCTGTCTGTCTCTGTCTTGCTGAGGTCAAGCGCAGGGGAAGGAAGCACTGAAGTAAGCAATTAGGAAATACAGCTTGTCCTGGAGGAAAAAGTCATCACCGAGTCAGTATTCAGATGCCAACCCAGATATACCAGATTCTGAGACAGAACATCAGGCTTTTTCAAGGTTTTTTAAAAACCTAAGCAAAGAAAAAGCTGTACGGTACACTTGAGATTTGCAAGAAGCTGGTTTCTCAAGAGGTCTGGAGAAGAAAGTTGTTTAGATAGGAGTAGGTATGTATACACCCTGAAGCCTGTAAAAGCTATGACTGGGGTTTGAAATGTGTTGATTACACTTGGACGTGCAGAAATCCCAAAGGGCAAAGCAGAGAACTGAAAATGAAATTTTAAGGCACAAAATCTCAACTACTTTCTAATCTGGGTGGATGAGGATATCAAAATATGCATCTTTTACATCCAATGTAACCAAGAAAGCATGAGTAAAAATCAGTGAAAGAAGAGTTTGTAGAGACATCCTGAATTCTGATACCATTAAGAAGGTGTTGAAAATTGATAAATCCAGACCAGGACTCCAGTTTCCCTCCTTTCTCAGTACTAAATAAAACTCTTTTTGCTGCAAGTGGATTAAAACTAGTTCTATAGTTCCCTAACAGAACACTTCCTCCAGGCCGGGTAAAAAAATTAAACTTATGCACTCACCATTAACAGATCCGTGTTGTCTTCTTCCATCCATCTACACCCTGTGGGGTACTGAATCCAACTTGGACCAAACAATGGCACCTCAAAATGTTCAGCATTTGAGCTCCGCCTCCTCTGGCCATAATGCCCTGCACTAAATGCATCTCCTCAGATCAAGTTTGCCCTATTAGTTTCCTTACATTACTGTTAAAAGGAATCCGACCCTACCCAACAGTCAAGAAAAGAAAATGGCATGAGCTCCCCCAAACCAGCTTTGGGGTCAGTCTGCAATAGTCAGCCAGGAGTAACATCAAAAAGTGAGAATTTTGAGGGTGCAAGGAGGGATGGTTGAGACAGACTGAAAAAGACAACACTTACCTATTATATACATGCTTAACTTTCATATCAGATGTTGTCTTTTCCATCCATCCCAACCTGTGGGAAAGAAGTCCCAATCTGTAAAAATCCCAGGTAGTCTCAGGAGAAAACATTCCACAGAACGGTGGAGCCAAAGAAAGATTCAGATCTATGCTGTACATCTAATCTGTAATTGTTCACAGAGGTATGTGTGCTAGACTAGATAGCGGCTGAAGACATTTTGCCTACAGAGGCCTGAGCTAAAAAGGCAAATGAAGCTGCCACTGTTCTAGTAGAATGGCTCAAGGCCTGCTGCTAAGTAAAGGAATTCCCTTCAAGGAGTATTCAAAGGAAATGCAGTTGGAAAGCTATCTGGATAGTGTCACTTTTGAAACGAGTTTGACCAATTGAGATATGGAACTAGCCGAAAGAGTAGCAGAAGTATAAACTTTTTTACCCCATCTCTCTAATGCTCTAGATACTCTTTCAGAGGGGCGGGGGTTTCTGGCAGAGGCAGCTGCTACAACTCTGGGGCCCTGTGAAATGGTCTCAGGATCTGCAATAGGAGCCTTATACAAGTGAAAGTGTGTGCCCGGGACCCTGTAATATCTATCGGGCTTGACAGGGGCCGGGGGAAGAGAATCAGGGGCAGTACAAGCATCATTATATGCATCATCAACTGTTAGTACTGGAGGAATGGCTAAAGGCCTATGCTGTGGTAAATGTAAGAAGGTCCGTAGCCTTTTCCTTGAACCTGAAAAATCCTAGCCCTGCCATTGAAAATGCTCTCTCATAGCATGTAAAGTTTCCCCAAAAGAAAATTCCTCAGGAGGAGAGGCAGAAGGAATGGAGTCTTCTGCATCAGAATCCTCATAAGGGGAATATGGGCCTTCTGGAGGGTCGGAGTTTTCTGAATCATCCGAGGAATAGTCTGTAGAAACTGGATCGGGGGGCTCTGCTCTAGGCCTCTTCTCTGGAGGGGGTTGAGAGACCCTGTCAAGGCGAGGTTGGGATCCCCTGATCAAAGAAATAAGACCCTCAGCCAGGCTGAGCATTTGGGAACTGGAGGTAGGCCTGTGTGAGGGGGTTTTAGCAGGCAAGGCCTTAGAAGATTTAGCTGCTTTGGCCCTAGAAAAGGCCTTGATAGACATAGATGCAGGAGGCCTAGCAGCTCCACGTGCAGGAGTAGATATGTCTAAAGGAATAGTATCTGATAAATCCTGGGTACCTGCAACAGCAGTGGAAATTTCAGTAGCAGATTCAGCCATGCTGTGTGAGGCCTCGGCTATAGGAGGCATGCTTTCGGCCGAAGGAAGAACCGTGGACTCGGTTTCAGCCGAAACCGAGACACTCGCGGTTGGCTTAACCGTGGTTTCGGCCGAAACCTCGGACCGCGAGTGTCGGTCCTTTTCCCTTACGCTTTTAACTAATTGTGAAGTCGGAGTCTCAGGCGGCATTTTGTAAGCAAAAGCGGGACCAAAAAACTCCTCTGCAAACTCCGACCGACGTCTAAGTGTCCGTCGGTTGAAGGAAGCACAGGCTAGACAAGCTGCTATGTCGTGGTCTGGGCCTAAGCAAGGAAGGCAGTAAGAGTGGAAATCCTTATGAGGTATTTGTTTCCCACAAGTTAAACAGTTATTTACTTTTTCTGACATCGGCTGAGGCAAGAAAGAGTCCCCAACGGGGTACTTAGCTTTTTAGAAGTCTTCGGTAGTAGTAATCTCTGGATCTGACCGACCGGCACCTGCGAACAGCTTCTGCTTCGGGCACCGCGCGGCAAGAAAGACTGGGGAAAATGGCGTCGGCTGATGCCTTTATACCCAATTCACAGCAGCTATGACGTCGGGTGAAGTGCGACATCAGCCGAGGCCAGACCCAGACTTTGGAATCCGGCCGACCGAAGGGCTGCCTGAGGCAGGACAACCCCATATGTTAGGACTGCAGATGCATCCTTGAAGAAAATCTCTCAGTTCTGTCTAAACAGAGCCTCATCTGATAATAGGTGGATAGGTGTTTACTAGGATAATGACCACAAGGGACATTTTAAGCCTAGCCATGCATCCCACATCTCTGACAAGTTCAGATACCCTTGATAAGTGTAAGTAGGGGCTTGGGAGATGAACCATTTACAGGTTACTTGTGTCCAACAGAGACATAGGTGCCAAACCATGGATGAATTTCCTGTTCCCTATCCAACTATCCAAGAACACTTGAACTGGGTTGGAACTCTGCTTCACATTGATAGGGAGCCTGTTCCATGGATGGGGTAGTCTCTGGGATACATATCTGTCTCTCCAGCAGGTCCCATTTATATCACAGGCAAGGTTTAAGTCTTTAGAAAGTACAGTTTTGTACCTACCATAAATGTAGATGTCTGATAGGTATGCATCTGCAGTCATAACATATGGGTTGTCCTGCCTCAGGCAGCCCTTCGGTTGGCCGGATTCCAAAGTCTGGATCTGGCCTCGGCTGATGTCGCACTTTCCCCGACGTCAGAGCGTCTGGGGTATAAAAGCATCAGCAGACGCCATTTGCCCCAGATGGCAGGTGCCCTCTAGGAAGGCTAAATTTGGATAAATGCTGAAAAGTTCCAAACATTTGCAAATTATATACATGTATAAACAAACAAATACACCATAACAGATTCCCCCAGCTAGCTAAAAGAGGGGTAAGCACCCTAGGAATACCACAGAGGGGAAGGAGGGAGGGTAATCCTGACTGCAGATGCATACCTATCAGACATCTACATTTATGGTAGGTACAAAACTGTACTATGTCCTTCAAGGATGCATCTGCAGTCATAACATATGCGTAGAATACCAGAGCCAATCTGGGGGAGGAGGTACTAAGAAAAGGATGGTGTAGTTAAGATCCCCTGCAGGACTGCAGTTGCAAACCCTGCTCTGGATCTAGAGTATAAAGGTAGATTGTAATGCTTGGCAAATGTATGCACGGAGCTCCAAGTAGCAGCTTCTAAAATGTCCTTGGTAGCCACCCCTCGTAGGAAGGTTGTAGTGGTGGCCGTGGCCCTTGTGGAGCGAGGCCTGATATTTTCAGGAACTGTCTTTCCATGAAAGGAGTAGCAAAATCAAATGCAATTTCCTATCCATTTTGAAATTGTCTGTTTGGAAATTGCTCTTCCTTGCACCCCAGTTGCATATGCTACAAAAAGTTGGTCAGTTTTTCTGCTAGTTTTTGTTCTGTCCAAGTAGTAGCGTAGTTGTCTGTGTATATCCAGGGTGTGCAAAGTTTTTCCCTCTATTCTGTGGATTAGGGAAGAACGTAGGCAAGTGAATAGCTTGGTTCAAGGATACCCTAGATACCACCTTTGGCATAAAAGTAGGATTGGTTCTTAGTGACACCCTGTCCTGGTGGAAAATAAGAAAAGGCTGCACTGCCATTAATGCTTGTAACTCAGATACTCTTCTTGCTGAAGTGATTGCCAGAAGGAATGCAGTTTTCCAAGATAGAAACTGTAGATCCGCTGATGCTGCTGGTTCAAAAAGAGGTAGTGTCAGTTTCTCCAGCACAAAGTTGAGATCCCAGGCAGGTAGAGGGGGTCTTCTTGGAGGTTTAATATTTTTGATCCCTCTCAGAAATTGTCTGAGGAGAGGGTGTGAGAAGATAGGTGGATCCACATTGTATTCTGCTGAAATTGCTGAAGCATGAATCTTAATGGAAGAATAGGACAGGCCATTGTGGAACAATTCTGCTAAGTATTCCAGGATATGTGTTAGGTTTGCCACTGTGACATCTGTGCCCTTTGATGTGCTCCAAATGAGAAATCTCTTCCATTTAGCGGAGTATGTCTTCCTTGTGGAAGGCCTGCGAGCCTCCAGGATAATGTCCTTCACCCTCTGAGATAAAACAGTTTGATTGGGATTTAAGGAATTTTCCAGGCAGTTAGCTGCAATGTTTTCAAGTTTGGATGCAGGGTCTTGAAATTGTTCTGCATCAGAAGAAGAGGCCATAGGGGGAGAGGCCATGATTTTGCCTGAGACATGCTTCTCAATAATGGATACCAGTGTTGTCTTGGCCAGTCCGGAGCTATTAGTATCACTTTTGGCTGTTCCTCCCGGATCTTCAGTAGAACCTTGTACATCAATGGGAGAGGTGGGAAGGCATATACTGTTAGGGCTTTCCAGCTGAAAGAGAGAGAGTCCACCCTCCAAGCTTGTGGGTGGTATGTCCTTGAGCAGAATGTCTTCAGTTGATGATTGAGTGGGGAGGTGAACAAATCTATCTCCGGCATTCCCCATGTCTTTGCTATGAGTTGGAAGATGTCTGGGTGCAGCATCCATTCGTGTGCATCCATGGTAGTTCTGCTTAAGCTGTCCGCCAGTGCATTTTCTTTCCCTGGCACGAATTGGGCCTGTAGTTGGATATTGAGATTCAGGCATAGTTCCCACAGATTCATAGCCATCCGGCATAGAGGGTAAGAATGTGTGCCTCCCTGCTTGTTTATGTACCACATGACCGTGGTGTTGTCTGTCCTTATTAGCAGGTGTCCTTGTTGGAGGAAGGGTTTGAATGCCTCGATTGCATGCCTCACTGCCAGCATTTCCTTTTGGTTTATGTGCATGCTTAGCTGTCCTTGAGGCCATAGGCCTTTGATACATGTGTGCTCCCCATCCTCGGTCTGAGGCGTCCGTGGTGATGGTCTGCCTTGGTTTTGGTTTGTTGAAAGGCAACCCTCTGTTGGACTGGCAGGCCTGAGCCCACCACAGGAATTCCTTTTGAAGGCATGGAATGATTGGTATCATGGTTTCTAAACTGTGACTGTGCTGAGACCATACACTCCGGAGGTACCATTGTAATTTCCTCATATGCAGCCTGGCATGCGGAATTAGAATTATGCAGGATGCCATGTAACCCAGGGCCTGCAGGATTTTCCTTGCAGTAAGCTGAGTTTGTCTTGTCAGAATCATGAAGTAATCTGGAAGTTGTTTTTGTTTTTCTTCTGTGAGAAAAGCCATTTGGGTGGTTGTGTCCAGATCTGCACCCAAAAAGGTTATCCTTTGGGATGGTACTAGTCTTGACTTTTGGATGTTGACTGTGTATCCCAAGGTCTGTAGCAGGTGTATGGCATAGGCCAAGTCCTTTATCAAATTTTTCTTGTTGTCTGCTTGTATTAGGCAGTCGTCCAGGTATGGGTAAATATGAATCCCCCGTAGTCTGCAATGTGTAATTACTGATGCCAGGCATTTAGTGAATACTCTGGGCGCAGTAGATAAGCCAAAGGGCAATGCTGAGAATTGATAATGCTCTGATCCTGCAAGAAATCTGAGGTGTCTTCTGCAGTTTGCTCGAATAGGGACGTGCAGGTATGCCTCCTTGAGATCTAGAGTCACCAGCCAAGACTCCTTGCCCAACATGGGAAGAAGTTGCTGTAGGGTCAGCATTTTGAATTTTGGCACAATGAGATAAGTGTTCAGTGAGGACAGGTCGAGAATAGGCCTCCATTGATTTTCCTTTCTTGGTACAAGGAATAGTCTTGAGTAAAATCCTTGGCCTTGTTCTGAACATGGTACCTTTTCTATAGCTTTCATCTGAAGTAAACTGCTGATTTGTTTTAAAGCCTCTGCCCTCTGATTTGGTGGAAGGTTTGGCATTCCGCCTCTTTTTGGCAAAGTGTGGAAGTGGAACCTGTATCCTTTGTCTATTATTTGCAGTGTCCATGTATCCTTTGTGATATAATGCCAGTTTTTTGAGAATAAAGCCAGCTTTCCGCCCAAGGGTGCTTCCAGTTGATCCCTGGTAGGCAGAATCAGAGTTAAGTCATTGACCCTGTCCTGGTGTAGTAGTTGTTGTTGCTGTTGCACTACTCCTCTGGTTGGCAGGCTGCCACTGACGGCCTCTGTAGGAGCCCTTTGATTGACCTCTGTCTCTAGGGCCTGTTCCTGCCTCTCTGGGCTCTGTCCGAGTCTGGAAAGGACCAATTCTTAGTAGGCCAGTTTCTGCTGAATCTCGGTGGTTGAACTTGCAGGAAATCATTAACTGTTTGCACAGATTTTGCCTTTTCTTCAACCTTTTTTAAGATCTCCTGAGCAGAGGAGCCAAATAAATTTTGTTTCTCCATTGGAGCATCCAGGAGTTTAGCTTTGACATGGTCTGGCAAAGATTGCTCCTTCAGCCAGGCATGCCTACGAATAACTGCCCCAGTCATAGCTGATCTAAATGAAGCCTCCAGTGCATCATAGCCACATTTTAAGAAATGATTACTAACCTGTTGTGAGTTGTGTACCAAATCCTGAAGGGATTTACGGTCAAGGGGGGTTCAGGAGAAGAAAGTTTCTTATTCAGTTCATCTAACAAATACTCCTGGTACTGTATCATATGAAATTGGCAGTTTAATGCCCTGACAGAAAGAGTTGCAGAAGTATACACCTTTCCCCATCTCTCTAAAGCTCTAGACTCTTTGTCAGAGTATAGAAGATTTTTGGCAGTAGCGGCCGCAACCCCTTTAGGGCCCTGAGAAATAGTTTCTGGGTCTGCAGAATGGGCTTTATACAAATGGAAATGAGAATCCGGGACCCTGTAGTATCTGTCAGGTTTGGCAGGGGCCGGAGGGGGAGTATCAGGGGCAGTACTGACATCATTGTACACATCATCAATTACATTCAGAACAGAAGGTATAGCTAAGGGCCTATGCTGAGGCAAATGCAAAAAGGTCCTTAATCTTTTTCTAGAATCAGAAAAATCCTGACCTTGCCATTGAAAATGCTCTCTCATGGAGTGTAGAGTCTCACCAAAAGAAAACTCTTCAGGAGGGGAGGCCGAAGGAATAGATTCCTCTGCATCTGAATCCTCATAAGGCGAGTAAGCCCCTTCCTGGTGGTCTGACAACTCAGATCCATCCGTGGAATCATCTGAGGAGTGTGGATCAGAGGGGTCAGTCCTGGGCCTTTTGTCTGGAGGAGGTTGAGAGGCCCTGTCTGGGTGAGGTTGTGAACCCCTAAATTAAGGAAATAAGGTCCTCAGCAAGGCTGAGGATCTGAGAACTAGAGGAAGGCCTCTGGGAGGTAGATTTGGCAGGCAAAGCTTTTGAAAGTTTGGCAGCTTTTGCCCTTGAAAAGGCCTTAATGGACATGGAAGCAGGGGGCCTAGCTGCCCCACGTGTAGGGGTAGAAATGTTCAAAGGTATGGTGTCGGACAATTCCTGAACACTAGCTTCGGTAGGTAGTTCTGAAGCTGACTCAGCCGGGGCCTCTCGGGCCTCGGTGGTCGGAAGTATGGTTTCGGAAGAAGGAATCGCCGAGGACTCTGTTTCGTCCGAAACCGAGACACTCGCGGTAGGCCTAGCCGTGGTTTCAGCCGAAACCGCGGGCCGCGAGTGTCAGTCCTTTTCCTTGCGTTTTTTGACCATATGCGAAGTCAGAGTCTCCGACGGCATTTTATAAGCAAAAGCGGCTCCAAAAAATTCCTCTGCAAACTCCGACCGACGTCTAAGAGTTCGTCGGTTGAAGGAGGCACAGGCTAAACAGGCTGATACGTCGTGGTCTGGGCCTAAGCAAGGAAGGCAGTAAGAATGGAAATCCTTATGAGGTATTTGTTTCCCACAAGTTAAACAATTATTTACTTTGTCTGACATCGGCTGAGGCAAGAAAGAGTCCCCAACGGGGTAACTTAGCTTTTTTTGAAGTCTTCGGTAGCTGAAATCACTGGATCTGACCGACCGGCACTTGCGAACAGCTTCTGCTTCGGGCACCGCGCGGCAAGAAAGACTGGGGAAAATGGTGTCGGCTGATGCTTTTATACCCCAGACGCTCTGACGTCGGGGAAAGTGCGACATCAGCCGAGGTCAGACCCAGACTTTGGAATCCGGCCGACCGAAGGGCTGCCTGACGCAGGACAACCCATATGTTATGACTGCAGATGCATCCTTGAAGGACATCATGTAATTCTGGTGCTGTTTTGGGGATATGCAGGAGATCCATCAGAATGGGGTCTGATAATGCCTCGTATGCTATACACAGATCTCCCCTCAAAAGCCTACAGAAGACAGAATACAGGGATAGGGCCCACTTTCCCAGGAAAACAGATAGTTACATTAGCACATCCAGGCATGGTAGTGCATACCACCAGCAGCATTTGAAAGAAGCCTTCTGGACACTGATGATGGACAACTGAGCCTCCAGGGCCTTTGCAGAAGCCAGTGATAGAAGCGTCTTCGAAGTCTTGGACGCTTCCAAAATCAAGCCTCTCTGAAGCCTTGTCAAATGAGGAAAACAATTCAGCACATGCAAAGCAGAGATGGCTTAAGAGTAGGTGTGCTTTCCAAGATGGTCCAAGCAGCCAGGAATCGCTGTTTGGGGGTGCTGGATCTTCTCAGAAATGTCATTTTTGGTGGCTGCAACCATCACAATGGCATAAAAAAGCTGGACCCAAGATCCACAAAAGGGTCCATCCTTGGGTGAAACTAGAACCTTATCAGACTTTCAGAAGATTGGCTCCTTCCTCCCATGTTAGGTGCCCTCAAAGCCCTCCAGGATACCAAGTTGATGAGGTCATCCTAAGCAGAATCACCCAGGAAGTGTATGGACCCCCACCAAAGGCTTTGAGCGATACAAACTCCACTATGAATTCTAGCAAAAAAGCATCTTTGTGAGGTGACTTACAGGAGCTCCCCCCCCCCCCCCCCTCAGTGAGGTTATCCTCTGCGAGCGACTCCTCTCATTAGGCCAAATGCTGTCTTGCATTTGCTCTCCGTATGGGCCTCCTTGGTGAAGACCTACAAGGTCATTTGAAAGACGTAAGGAGCACATTAACAAAGTGTCTCAAGGCCAAAAGGGGTGGGCTGTCCTAGAGCTAGATGAGTAGCCAAGGAATAAATGATGGATGAGATCAGGAAGGCTCTGACCTAGCTACAGCAGCATCAGTGCTGGACCTTATAAGAAACTTGCCACTACTTCCTTGAACCCAGAATCTCAGCATCCAGAACCTATAAACCACCAGGTTTTTAGGGTCTATATTATAGTATCGAAGTTTCAAAACTTCGAATGCTATATCATCGACCTGTTTTTGTCGAAAACTCAAAATAGCAAAGCCATGGCTTCGTTATTTACTCTACTGTGGTGGGAAGGTTATGGACCAGGTTAAAGTAAGTATGCGAACAGACGTTACAGATTGCTTTAAGGTAAGTGTGGGAAAAGATCGGGGTAAGGTGAGTGTGCGATAGGGACATTAGGGTTAGGGAGGGGGTAAGGTGAGTGTGCGATAGTTACGGACTTTAGGGTTAGGGAGCGGGTGAGTGTGCGGTAGTTAGGGGCTTTAGGGTTAGGGAGCGGTTAAGGTGAGTGTGCGGCAGTTAGGGGCTTTAGGGTTAGGGAGCGGTTAAGGTGAGTGTGCGGTAGTTAGGGACTTTAGGGTTAGGGTTGGGTTAAGGTGAGTAGATAGGTAGTAGTGTAGGGTTAGAATTATGCATTTGTTAAGTGTGTTTGTGTGGTTTATTTATTTTGGTGTGCTTGTGTTGTGTGTGTGTTTTGGAACAGCAAATTTTTTCCCTGGGAAAAAATATGCTGTTCTGTATGTTCGATATTTTGTGGTTTAGATATTTTAGGTACAATGAAATAGCATTTGCTATTTAAATCGTACGACAGGGTAATATAAAAGTTTTTTTATAACTACTGAATCTTTTCTCATGTGAAGTCTCGTCAAAGGAATTATGAGTACAGGGGTAGCCAGAAAGCCTAGAACTCTGAGATATTCTCTGACAGATGTCATAATTTGGTTTGAAAATATCAGAAAATTGCTCCTTGTAACATTCCACTTTGATGTCCCCACCTTCATTCATTACAGCCATCCCAGTAAGGCCTCTCCAATCAACCACTGGGTCTAACAGCTTCTCCTCCCTACTTCAAGTGAGCAGGTGTTGGCATGGATCTTGATGTCTTGAGGGTAAGTGCCAGCATCTGCTTCAGGGGGGCATTACGACTTACCCCTTGTTTTCCCCACCCCACCATCTCTTTGTCAACAACATCCAAAGGCTACTTCCCTCTGTGACCATGCTTCCCCCACAAGGAGAATCTTCAATGAAAACTCACAGTGGATGGACATGCCCATCCTTCTTTGCAAGTGCCTCAGACGCCACAGACATTAACTAAACCTGGTTCGCCCGAGATGTAGTTAGGGCTTTATTTCTGCTTAACAACATTCCATTTTATCTTGAAGCAGCAATGCGATCATAAGCATCGTGCCTAGAGGAGAGACACTGCCATGTGAGATGGGATGAGAAAACATTGCCCTCATCTGAAATCCCAGGTTGAGAAATACTTTTACTACACAAACCAGAGATTCTTGACAAGCTGTAAAATCTACAAAGATCAAGCAATTTTCTAGAAAAGAGCAAATGCAATAGCCCTGCAACATGCAATGAGATACTGCATAAGCCAGCCACTTTGGTTATCTGTTTCAAGAAAAGAAAACAATGTCTAACTTGCACTTTTTCTTCCTAGGACAGCCTCCACCCAGTAAATAATCTGCTCAACAGATGGTTTCTACCCTGGGAAGAGACTCCTTAGTACAGTATAGCACATGACCATCATCTGGTACCTTCCCCAGAGGCTACCAGGGCGGTTCTCCCTTCTCCAGCAAAGGCAACTATACAGCCGCTGAGGACATGCCTGACTCTCAACTGATGCAGCATCACCAGGAAAATAAACAGAAGGAAAGTAGAAAAAGATGAGTGGTCTGAAAAACAACTGATGGCCAACAGCAGTCTCACCCATCATTGACTGAGGCAAAGAAGAAGCTGGATTAAAGACCAAAACCATCAGGACATCATCTTACAGCTCAGGGAATGATCAACAGACTTAGTAGAACCCTGATCCATGACCTAGTAGAGAGCACAGCCCAGAGTCAGTGGTACCCTCTACCTAAAAATGTAGTTACTGGGAGTAAAACTTTTTATTGACAAGCTCCAAATACACTTGCGCTAGCCCCTCACAGCCAGACAATACATAAGCAGTATGCTTTTCCTCAAAAATATAACTAAAGTTATTAAAAAGTTTTGGAAACACCAAAGGAGTCTGATAAGATGTAATCATGGCACAATTACCAAAGACCACCAAAGAAATTAAAGTATAATGCCACAAAAAACTTCTGAAGTAAATTATTTTTACAAAAAAAATACAAATTTATACAGGAATTACCTCAGAGTATCTAACAATAACATTTAGGACACCAGGTAAAAATGTTCTTGTAACAAGTAGTGAAAAGGGTAGAAATGGCCTAATACAAACTACTCAAACTACTCAAAACAAAAAAACACTTTCCTACTAAAACAATTAAGTGGAAGGGAATCCCCAACTGGGAACGTATGTACCCAACTTAGATAGAGCACTACCAACCAACCACTCAATACCCACGCAAGAGCACACTCTTTGGTAGCAGGATCGATCTGATGCTTTGGCATTCTAGCCTTTGGTTTTACTCTGCATCCCACATGCATACCAGATACACATGGGAAGGAGCTTCAACTTGGGAAGGTGGACAGTTGGTGCAAGCCTTAATAGGATATTATACTGTTGCTTAAGGCTACTGAAGCACTGATCCAATGAACATAATTTAAATTTTCATAAGCACTGCTGTGCACATCATTTATCCATTTCTTTACTATTTCTTATACATCAAATGTTTTTTCATCCTAATTTCCTTCCTCCTGGTCCAACATAATTTCTTTCCATTTAAGCATGTAGATTTGAACTTTTGACAAGTACACTACCCTAAGTTGCATGGCTTTAAAGCAAGTCTCTTGATCTGGTAGCCCTGGTCCTCCAGTCACGTTTGGCAGTATCAACTTCTCCCACTCTACCATCACTTTTTTTACAGTCCTAAACAACTCCTTCACTTTAATTTTTGCCACATTAGTTTTACAGGCCTACAGAAGTATGTTTTTCTTACATATATCATCAGTAGCACCACAGATATTTGTATTACCTGCATATCTTGATTTCTTCACTCATGAATAACATTTTTTTATTTTTTACTCTATTTAATTTTTAGTGTTTTCTCTCCCCACATTTCTTTGGCAGCTTGTTGTACATCTTGATCTACCCAAACTCCAAAAGTATCTCATTTTTACTTGACCTCAGAGAAAATGACAGCTTTGCATCAAATCATGTTTTGGTAACTAGTTCATCACTATTGCTTCTACCTCGTTTCTTTTACAACCAAGAGCATTTACGTATATATATATATATATATATATATATATATATATATATACACACACATACAGATATATATATATATATATATATAGATATATATGTGTGTGTGTATATATATATATATATATATATATATATATATATATATATATATATACACACATACATATATACATACACATACACATCTACACACACACACACACACATATATAGATATATATATACATATATATATATATATATATATATATATATAATGTGTGTGTGTTTTATGGATTTGTTGTGAGATTGTCTATAAACAGTGCTACATTTTCCTATATAGATGTCCATTTATACTCTGCCCCATCTCACATTCTGAATTCATTTGCCAGTGGTTCCACGTACAGAGCAAACAGCGATGGCAAAAGCAAACACTCCTTTGTTGTCCTACTGACATTTTTTTTATTAAATCAGACAGCCCATATCCACATTTTACAGTTGCATTGGAACCCTTGTACATTTGGACTACTAAAAAACACAGCAAAACGAGCGTGAGGAATGGGGGAAAAAAATCAGACTCTCACTCCTTTATCTGATCCACATAGCCCACTAGTGAAGAAACGGTCACAAATCCTTGAACACTTTAATAGTGCAAATACAAATAACATTTGTAGTAAAAATCCACAGCACAACTCAGGTAAGCGCTTTCGTCTGTTCACATGACAGACTTCATCAAAACCAATACATGTTCCCCTGTTTGTGCTCAAATACACATCACTTCCTGAATCAATAAAATGTTAAAGCAACAACTTGAAATATTTATAAAATAATTAAATACATTTCATTTAACCCTATTATATAAACTAGTATAAACATGAAATATGCCTAAAATACTAAAAAAGATCAAAAACTGTAAAAAAGTAGTTTATTATAACATACTAGCCCTTTGTTTTAAAACGGGCATCAAAGATAGTCATTAACACCTGGTGGTTGGCTGGCATTCAATGTCAGCTGCCATTTTAACTCCCTCTTTTCGATTCCATTCCCCCAGTGACCACCCCTCACGTTATGTTTAACAATTTCAACTATCCCAAACTTGTAACCTGAAAAATTAGTACAAGGTTGTGCATGTTTGTACAAACCGTTGTTTTTATTTTGAGTCTCTATTGTGAATAGATGCTCGTAAATTATCCTACTCGGGGATCTCTCCGTTTTTCCTATGTAAAACATGTTGCACCCGACACACACTCCCAAAGACCAGACATTTGGTTTGAGTTTCCCACCAACTAATTTGAATCTCTGCGAAGGGTCTCCCAACCAGATCTCTGTTTTTTCTAAAATATGTGGGCAGTGGTTGCACCTACCACATTTTGTAGTTCCCCTTACTAATCTTGTGTGGGGTAATGGGTGCTCCAATAAATACTTCATATTGTTGCCCACCTTGTGTAAAAATGAAGGTCCGCTGCACAGAGCATTTATAAGGTCTTCATTATCTTCCAAAATTACCCAGATTTTGAACAGGATACCCTGCACCTTACAACCAAAAGAAACAAACTGTGTCAGCAGTGAATGTGAATATTTGTTGTTATTGTCTGTAGGATGAAGATTTTTTAACATGAAAGGGTTGGCCTAGTAACGGGGTGTATCTGGTACCTCATCCCTCCATTACATCTGCACCAAGGTCACAAACCCATCCTTCTAGGTAACCCCTACTAACAAACATTTGGATAAGTTTTGCCAATTCCCTTTTAAAATCTTCCAGGGTTGAACGCATTCTGGCTCCCCTGATCATTTACCCTCCAAGTTCCTTTTAATATAAAAAGGATGTTGGCTGTTGAAACTCAAAAAACTGTTAAGAGTATGTCAGTTTGCGATACATCTTAGAAGTAAAAATATTCAATCTTACATCTTTGGTAATACGTAATACTAACAATCCAAATAGTCAATACTGGTGGAGTGATAAGTGTGTGAAGTTAAAATAATCACAAATATTATTGATGTAATCAAAAAAAGTTCCCCACTATGTTAGTATCTATCCCCTTTCCATAGAATAAAGATGTCATCTAGGTATCGCAAATACAGTAACCAGTGTTCAAAAAATGAGATCAAATAATAAATCTCTTTTCCCACACAGTCATAACTAAGCTGGCATAAATCGGGGCACAACTTGACCCCATTGTGACCCCCCTTAACTGTTTGTAAAATTCTATTTCAAAAACAAAATAGTTATTATTCAGAATCAATTCCATGATTTCCATTACAAAATTAAACATGTTCACACTCAAGTTACTGTATTCCAATAAAGCTTCATGGAATAATTCCAAACCAACGTCGTGGGGAATGGAACCAAACAAGTCCTCAACGTCAATAGTTGAGTAAAGTACAGTTTTGTACCTACCATAAATGTAGATGTTCGAGTGCTCATACAGCTGCAGTCATAACAGATGGGTTCTCCTTCCATCAGGCGGGTCCTCGGTCGGCCGAATTCCAAAGTCTAGGTCCGGCGTCGGTTGTCGTCGCTTCTTCCCTGACGTCAGTGCGCCACGGGTATAAAAGAACCAGCAGACGCCGTTTTCTTCCGTTTTTCTTGCCCCAGATGTCAGGTGCCCCCAGAAGGAAGGCAATACATAAATTTGTGTAATAAAGCAATGCAAATAATCAAAATACAGTAGTTGCAAGCAAATGCACCATAAAAGAATACCCCAATCAGGTTGTATGAGGAGGTGTTAGCCAATAGGCCTGTCCCAAGAGGGGAAGGAGGGAGGGAAACCTGGACTGCAGCTGTATTAGCACTCGAACATCTACATTTATGGTAGGTACAAAACTGTACTATGTTCATCATGCATACAGCTGCAGTCATAACAGATGGGTAGAATCCCAAAGCTAAGAAAGGGGTGGTAGGCACTAGGTGGAACTAGGAGGAGCCAGAATGCCCTGCAAGACTGCAGTGGCAAAGTCTGCTCTAGTTTTGGAGTATAATGGCAGGAGGTAGTGCTTGGAGAAGGTATGCACAGAACTCCAAGTGGCTGCTTCCAAAATATCTTTGGTAGGAACTCCTCTGAGGAAAGCTGCAGAGGTAGCTGTGGCCCTTGTGGAGTGAGATCTGATGCCTGCAGGTACAGTTTTACCAGGAAAAGAGTAACAAAAGCGTATGCAGTGGGCTATCCATTTTGAGATTGTCTGGAAATTGGCTTCCTTGAGCTCCTATAGCATAGGACACAGAGCTGTTCTGATTTTCTGCAAGGCTTTGTTCTGTCCAAATAATAACGCAGCTGTCTGTGGATGTCCAAGGAATGTAGTAGTCTCTCCCCTTTGTTTTGAGGATTAGGGTAGAAGGTAGGTAAGTGTATAGCCTGATTCAAAGCTACCCTGGATACCACCTTTGGCATAAAGGACGGGTTGGTTCGTAAGGAAACTCTGTCCTGATGGAAGATGATAAAAGGCTGCACAGTCATGAGGGCTTGTACTTCCGATACCCTACGAGCTGAGGTGATAGCCAGAAGGAAAGCTGTTTTCCAGGACAAATATTGCAAATCTGTTGAGGCAGCTGGCTCAAAAGGAGGCAAGGTCAGCTTTTCTAGAATGAAACTGAGATCCTAAGCAGGTAATGGCTGTTTCCTTAGGGGTTTTATATTCTTAGCCCCTCTGAGGAACTGTCTTAAGAGGGGGTGAGAATAAAGGTGGATCAGTGTTGTATTCTGCAGAAATGGCCGAGGCATGGATTTTGATGGAGGAGAATGAAAGTCCACTGCTTAGCAGCTCACCTAGATACTGTAATATTTGAAGTAAATTCAGTTTTCCAGGATTCTGGCCCTTTTTCTCATTCCAGGCACAAAACCGTTTCCATTTTGCGGAGTAAGCTTTTCTAGTAGACTGCCTTCTGGCCTCCAAAATGACATCCTGCACCTCCTTGGAGAGTAGGGTGTGTTGTGATGTTAAGGAATCTTCCATGCGGCTAGACTGAGTGTTTTCAGCTGACTGTGAAGAGTTTTCAAGCTGTGCTGAGTCAGAAGAAGAGGCATTAGAGGTAGTGTCCATGGCAGGGAATGCGTCAGGCTCCTCAGGAGTGGGTACCAGTGCTGTCTTGGCCAGTCTGGAGCAATGAGAATCATCTTTGGTCTGTCTGCTCTGGTTTCTAATAGAACTTTGGGCAGCAGAGGAAGAGGTGGAAAGGCATAAACTGTCATGGTTGTCCAAATGAAAGAGAGAGCGTCCACTTTTCCAGGCCTGTAGATGAAAAGTCCTTGAGCAGAATTTTGTCAACTGGTGACTTTTGTGGGAGGCAAAGAGATCTATGTCTGGCCTTCCCCATGCTTGAATTATCTCTGTAAAAACTTGAGGATGCAACTTCCATTTGTGTGGTTATGTCATATTTCTGCTTAGGTTGTCTGCCAGCGTGTTTTCCTTGCCTGGCAAGTACTGTGCTTGAAGTTCAATTTGTAATTCCAGAGCCATGTTCCAAAGTGACCTGGCCAGCCTGCATAGGGGGTATGAATGGGTTCCTCCCTGTTTGTTTATGTACCACATTACTGTGGTGTTGTCTGCCCTTATCAATAGCTGACCTGGATGCAGAAGGTCTTTGGAAAGCTATAATAGCATTTATTACTGCTAGTATTTCCTTTTGATTGATGTGAAGGTGCTTTTCTTTTTGGGACCATTTGCCCTGAGTGCACCGATCTGTCATGTGCGCTCCCCAGGCGTAGTCCGAGGCGTCTGTTGTGATGACTTGATTTGCTTGAGGCTTGCAGAATGGGAGACCTGTGTTTGTTTGGCATGCTTGAGCCCACCACAGAAATTCCTTTTGAAGACATGGAATTAGTGGTATTATTGTTTCCAAACTGTGGCTGTGTTGAGACCATAGGTTTTTCAGGTACCACTGAAGTTTCCTCATATGCAGCTTTGCACATGGGATTAGTAGGATGCAAGATGCCATGAATCCCAGAGCCTGCAGGATTTTCCTTGCAGTCAGCCTGGTGAAATTTGCTAGTGTTCTGAAGTATTGAGTTAGTTGCCCCTGCTTCTCTGGTGTGAGGTAGGCCATCTGGGTGTGTGTGTCCAAGTTGGCACCCAGGAAAATTATTTTCTGAGAGGGTATTAGCCTTGATTTCTTTTTGTTGACTGTGTATCCCAGAGAATTCAACAACATTATTACAAAAGCCAGATGTTTCAGAAGTATGTGCTTGCTGTCCGCTTGGATCAGGCAGTCGTCCACATATGGGTATATTTGTATCCCTTGAAGTCTGCAGTAGGCATTACTGATGCCAGGCATTTCGTGAATACTCTGGGCACAGTAGATAAGCCAAAGGGCAATGCAGAGAATTGATAATGGGTTGAACCTGCAAGAAATCTGAGGTATCTTCTGCAATTTTGTCTGATTGGGACATGCAGGTATGCCTCCTTGAGGTCCAATGTTACCAGCCAAGACTCCTTGCCCAGCATGGGAAGAAGCTGCTGTAATGTGAGCATCCTGAATTTTGGTACGAGTAAAAATGTGTTTAGGATGGATAAGTCCAAAATAGGTCTCCAATCTTTTCCCTTCCTTGGTACCAGGAATAGTCTGGAATAAAAACCTTGACCTTGTTCGTGAATAGGTACCTCTTGAATAGCTTTCATGTCCATGACCTCTGAAATTTGTCTTTGTGCCTCTGCCCTTTGTATGGCAGGTTTGGCATGCCTCTCATTTTTAGAAGGGTGTGAAAATGGACTCTGTAGCCTCTGTTTATAATGTCCGGGATCCATTTGTCTTTTGTGACAATATGCCAATTTTTTGAAAATAATGCCAGTTACCCGCCTAAGGGTGCTGCCATTTGAGCCTTGCTTGGCATGCAAAGGGGAAAGTCATTGGGCTTGCTTTCTGAATGGCTGCGAACTATCCTCACCACCTCTTTGTGTAGGAGCTTGCCATTGTCTGCCTCTAAACGATCCTTGAGATTGCCCTCTGCCCCTCGGGTGCCTGTATCTACCTCTTTGGGGGCTGTCCGTGGCTGGAAAGGACCAATTTTTGGAAGGCCAATTTCTACTGAAACGTGGAGGTTGTACCTGTAGAAAATCCTTCACTGTTTGCATTGATTTAGCCTTTTCCTCCATTTTCTTTAATACCTCCTCAGCTTTAACACCAAATAATACATCATTTTGTAGAGGGGCATCTAGTAATTTAGCTTTTACATGATCTGGTAAGGTTTGCTCCTTGAGCCAGGCATGTCTACGTATGACTGATCCTGTTACAGCAGCTCTACATGAGGCCTTTAGAGCATCAAAACCACATTGCAAGGTATGTTTACCTACTTGTTCTGCACTATGCATCAAATCCTGCAACTCCTTCAAGTCTGGTTGTTCAGGTTGTGATATTTTACTTCTCAACTGTGATAACAGAAACTGTTGGTACTTTAGCATATGGAACTGGCAGTTTAATGCCCTCATGGTTAAGGTGGCCGAGGTATATAACTTTTTTCCCCACCTTTCTAAGGATCTGGAATCTCTCTCGGAAGGTAATGGGTTTTTAGCAGTGGAGGCCTTAATTCCTTTGGGGCCCTGTGAGATAGTTTCTGGGTCAGCCGCATGGCTTTTGTATAAAAATTGGTGCGTGTCAGGAACCTGGTAGTACCTGTCAGGCTTGACTGGGGCTGGAGGTAAAGAATCCGGGTTAAGGCAGGCCTCCGGGTACACATCATCTAGTATGTCTAAGACAGGAGGTATAGCCAGAGGCCTGTGCTGGGGTAGCAAGAGAAAATCCCTAAGCCTTTTCTTGGAATCCGAGTACTCTTGGCCTTCCCAGTGGAAGTGTTCCCTTAAGGTATGCAAGGTTTCCCCAAATGAGAAATCCTCTGGAGGGGAGACAGAGGGAATGGACTCCTCAGCATCAGAATCTTCAAAAGGGGAGTAAGAATGTTCCTGTTCATCAGAGTGATCTGAAATAATGGAAGTCTGGTCAGAGGTGGGGGATTCTTCCTCCACTCTGGGCCTTTTGTCCGGGGGGGTTGAGAACCCCTGATAAGAGTAATCAAATCCTCAGCCATTTTAAGCATCTGTTTTTTAAGCATGGGGCCTGGAGAAGGGCCCTGTGGAGTTTGTTTCTTAGAATGCATGGCTGCTTTAGACTTAGTGAAAGCCTTGACAGAAAAAGAAGATGAAGGTCTGAAGACACCTTGAGAGGAGGCAGACCTGTCTACATTTTGAGATTCACCACAGAGTCTCTCTTCGGTATCTGTAGTCGGGGTGTGGGCCGAGGAGCTTGCAACCTCGGGCACAGAAGACACTGCCAATGAAGTGTCATCGGTAGGCAGGGGCTGCGTAGGCGCCTCGCTGAGAACTGGACCACCTGTAGCCAGCTTTGGAGTGGTGTCGGTAGAGGCCGCGGACCTCGTGTGTCGGTCCTTATCTTTGCGTTTTTTAGACAAAAATGGAGTCTGAGTATCCGACGACATAATATAGTTACATTTTCTGCCAAAATAGTGTTGGGTGAACTCCGCCCAACGCTTAATGGTGCGTTTGTTGAATGTAGCACAAAAACGACAGACCGAGACGTCGTGGTCTGGGCCTAAGCAAGGAATGCAGAGGGAATGAAAATCCTTACGCGGTATTTGCTTCCCACAAGAAATACAATTATTAACTTTGTCTGACATCGGTCTGAGGCAAGAAAAGTTAGCTTTCAAGAAGACTTCGGTTGCAAAATTTTCATAATTTCAGGAGCTGGCCGACCGGCACTTGCAAACTGCTTCAGCTTGGGGCACCACGCGGTAAGAAAGACTGAAGAAAATGGTGTTGGCTGGTTCTTTTATACCTCTGGCGCACTGACGTCAGGGAAGAAGCGACAACAGACGCCGGACCTAGACTTTGGAATTCGGCCGACCGAGGACCCGCCTGACGGCAGGAGACCCATCTGTTATGACTGCAGCTGTATGCATGATGAACATCCAGTAGTTTGTTTATAAATGTTTGACCCTGGATAAAAAGTCCCACGAGTCAAATAAAACATGCCCTATTCCTCTAAGTATATTCTTCAGTAACCGGTCAATGAACACGCCCCAGTGAATAGGTGGAACTATTATGTGCTGCCACTATGAGCCTATATGGGGGGTGTTGCATATTTTTGTGCACCTTTGGGATACTTGGATTGGACATTGCATCAGATTTTGTCCAAGAAGTTGAACAAATCTTCGTTAATAACCCCCCTGCAGTAGACGGTCTTTCAAAAACAACTGCAGCCTTCTATGGGAGATACTTATCTCATTAATGGATGGAGCCACATATTTGTCTGCGTCTAGTAACATACTGGTAATATCATTTACATAATCTATTTTATCAACCAAAACTACACCACCTCCCTTGTCGGGCTTCATTACTCGTAAACTGACTCCCTCAAAAGGT
Source organism: Protopterus annectens (assembly GCF_019279795.1). NCBI lineage: Eukaryota > Metazoa > Chordata > Ceratodontiformes > Protopteridae > Protopterus > Protopterus annectens. Next base: position 901,396,163 of record NC_056741.1, on the reverse strand, counting down.
TTAAAAGTGCCATTTTCATCCTTTAAATTGAAATATTTTTCTTTATGTCTGTGGAACTCATTAAAACTCTCCCTAGTACAAACCTTTTCAAAGTGGGCCAGGACAGGGTGCAATGGGGGGAGCTTTATAAAGTACTTTTCTTCCTAAACCTGTTGGGTAAAATATCGTGTTCTTCACCTGTCTCTTGAAACAATAACTGAAGATCAAGTTTTCTGATGTAGAGTTTAAACTCAGTCATCACATTAGCTACATCCATTTTATTTAGATGGAACAAATTTAAACCCTTCCTCAAAAAGGGAGAAATGAATTCAGTAATGGGCTGCTTTGTGTAGTTAAATACGTTAAAACCATTCAAGCTACACAATTTACTTGAAAACTAGAAATCATCCCTCCCTGTCCGTCAATAATATTCAAAATCTGTTGTGGTACTTATTGTTCCAAAATACTCTGGGGCCCCTCTGGGACCTCTCTCTGGGTGTTTGTTGTCCCCCTAAAAATTTTTTGTCTGTTCCTGTCCCTGTTTAGTATTCTTTCAGACCTCCGTACGGGGGGGGGGGGTTTACTCATGGTCAAAAAAGTACAGTTTTGTACCTACCATAAATGTAGATGTCCGATAGACATGCAACTGCAGTCATAACATGTGGGTTGTCCTGCCTCAGGCAGCCCTCGGTCGGCCGGATTCCAAAGTCTGTGTCCGACGTCGGCTGATGTCGCATTTCTCTCCGACGTCAGAGCGGCTGGAGTACATAAGCATCAGCCGATGCAATTTTCTCCAGTGTTTCTTCCCCAGATGCCAGATGCCCTCCCAGGAAGGCTGTAATCAAATTGGAAGACAAAAAACAGGATTCAAAACAAATAAATGAGCAATAAAACAAATACACCAATCCCCAGCTAAGAGAACAGGGATAGGAGTGGACCCTAGGCATACAGGGGTATGGAGGGAGGGAAAATCCGACTGCAGTTGCATGTCTATCGGACATCTACATTTATGGTAGGTACAAAACTGTACTATGTCCTTCAAGAATGCAACTGCAGTCATAACATGTGGGTAGAATACCATAGCTTAGCTGGGGGAGGAGGTATGCACTAGGAAAGAGATGGTGCGGCAATCAAACCCTGCAGGACTGCTGAAGCAAAGCCTGCTCTGGATCTGGAATATAGAGGGAGATTGTAGTGTTTGGAGAATGTATGCACGGAGCTCCATGTAGCAGCTTCTAGAATGTCCTTGGTAGGCACCCCTCTTAAAAATGCTGTAGAGGTGGCTGTAGCTCTGGTGGAGTGTGGTCTGACATTGGCTGGAACAGTCTTTCCATGAAAGGAATAACAAAATCTGATGCAATGTCCAATCCATTTAGAAATAGTCTGTTTTGAAATTGCTTTTCCTTGGACTGCAGGGGCGTAAGCTACAAAAAGTTGTTCAGACTTCCTACTGGCCTTGGTTCTGTCCAGGTAGTATCGAAGTTGTCTGTCAATGTCCAAGGTATGCAAAAGTCTTTCCCCCTTATTCTCAGGATTGGGGAAGAAAGCAGGCAGATGAATGGCTTGATTTAGAGAAACCCTAGATACCACCTTTGGCATAAACGTAGGGTTGGTCCTTAATGAAACCCTGTCTCTGTGGAAAATAATAAAGGGTGGTATTGCCATTAGGGCCTGTAGCTCCGAAACCCTTCTTGCTGAGGTAATTGCCAACAGGAAAGCTGTCTTCCATGAGAGAAATTGCAAGTCAACTGAAGCTGCTGGCTCAAAAGGAGGTAGAGTCAGTTTTTCTAAGACAAAATCGAGGTCCCAGGCTGGCACTGGAGCCTTTCTTGGTGGCTTAATGTTCTTGATTCCCCTGAGGAATTGCCTTAGTAAGGGGTGAGAGAAAACAGGAGGATCAGTGTTGTATCTAGCTGAAATAGCAGATGCATGTATCTTTATGGAAGAATATGAGAGGCCGTTCTTTAACATATCTGCCAAATATTCCAAGATAAGTGGGATGTTCAGCAATGATGCATCATGTCCCTTGCTGGTATTCCAATTGCTGAATCTTTTCCACTTTGCAAGTAAACCCTTCTGGTGGATGGTCTTCGAGCCTCTGTTAGTATCCGCTGAACTTCCTTGGAGAGAGATAAGCTGAAGTTATTTATGGGATCTCCCAGACTGTTAGCTGCAGTGTCTGAAGGTTTGGATGCAGTGTTTTGAAATTGTGTTGAGTCAAAAGTAGAGGCCACTGAGGTAGGGCCCACCTCCTGGTGTGACATATGCTCCGTAGTAGTGGGTACCAGTGTTGTCTTGGCCAATCCGGAGCTATTATGATTCCCTTGGGCTTCTCTGCTTTGATCTTTAGTAATACTGAGGTCATCAGTGGCAGAGGTGGGAATGCATAGATTGCTAGGGAGTTCCAGTTGAATGAAAGGGCATCTATTTTCCAAGCTTTTGGATGGTATGTCCTTGTGCAAAATTTTGGTAGAAGATGGTTGAGGTGAGAGGCAAATAGGTCCACTTCTGGCTTGCCCCATGTCGAAGTGAGTTGTCTGAAGGCCTTTGGATGTAACCTCCACTCATGTGGATCTGCGAAATTCCTGCTTAGGCTGTCCGCCAACACATTGTCTTTTCCTGGAACAAACTGGGATTGTAACTGGATGTTTAGGCTCAGTGATTTCTCCCAAAGCTGCATTGTCAGTCTGCAAAGGGGTAAGAGTGGGTGCCCCCTGCTTGTTTATGTACCACATCACAGTGGTGTTGTCTGTCCGTATCATTAAATGGCCTTGCTGGAGTTGGTGTTGAAAAGCCTCGATGGCATGCATTACTGCCAGCATTTCCTTTTGGTTTATATGCAGATGTGTTTCCTTTGGAGACCATTGTCCTTGTATACACCTGCCTTCCATGTGCGCCCCCCATCCAAGGTCTGAGGCGTCTGTAGTCATGGTCTGTGTTATCTGTGGTTTTTTGAATGACATACCTGTGTTTTCCTGGCTCACCGAGGCCCACCATAGGAATTCCTTTTGTAGGCATGGAATGAGTGGTATGATTGTCTCCAAGTTGTTGCTGTGTTGAGACCAAATGCTTTTTAGGTACCATTGAAGCTTTCTCATGTGTAGTTTTGCTTATGGAACCAGTAGAATGCAGGATGCCATGTACCCATGGCCTGTAGGAATCTCCTTGCAGTCATCTGGGTGAGTTTTGCTAAACCTTTGAAGTAATGAGTTAACTTCTCTTGCTTGTCTTCTGTCAGGTAAGCCATCTGAGAGGCTGTGTCTAGTTTGGCTCCTAAGATTATTTGCTGGGATGGCTGCAGTCTTGACTTTTGGAAGTTGACTGTGTATCCCAGAGCTTGAAGTAATCGTATGACATAATCCAGGTTTTTTGTCAATATCAATTTGTCGTCCGCTTGTATGAGGCAGTCGTCCAGGTACGGGTAAATTTGTATACCCTGGAGCCTGCAATGAGCAATTACTGAAGCCAGGCATTTTGTAAATACTCTGGGCAGTAGATAAGCCAAATGGCAATGCTGAGAATTGATAATGCTCTGGCCCTGCAAGAAATCTGAGGTATCTTCTGCAGCTGTGTCTGATAGGGACATGCAGGTATGCCTCCTTGAGGTCCAGAGTAATCAGCCGACTCCTTGCCCAGCATGGGAAGGAGTTGCTGTAGAGTCAGCATTTTGAACTTTGGTACTATGAGAAAGGTGTTTAATGCGGACAAGTCCAGTATTGGTCTCCATTGAGATTCTTTTCTTGGAACAAGGAACAGTCTTGAGTAAAACCCCTGTTCTTGTTCTTGTTGTGGAACTCTTTCTATTGCTTTCATTCGAGTCAGCAGAGTGATTTGCTTGATAGCCTCTGCCCTTTGATTTTGTGGTAGGTTTGGCATGCCTTGTTTTCTTGGTAAGGTATGAAAATGAAACCTGTACCCTCGGTCTATAATGTCCAAAATCCATTTGTCCTTTGTCAGTCTGTGCCAGTTTTCTGCAAACAGAGATAATTTCCCGCCCAAGGAAGCTTCTAGTTGTTCCCTGGTAGGCGGTAGTAGAGGAAAGTCATTGAGTTTGTGGTTGTTGGGCAGGTGAAACCCCTGCGTCACTACTTTGGTTTCCTGGCTGCCATTGTCGTCCCCTGTAAGGGCCTCTGTATTGGCCTCTTCCTCGGCCACGTCTGTTCTTGCCCCTTTGAAACTTTTCTGGATTAGGAAAGGACCAGTTTTTTGAAGGCCAATTCCTACTGAATCTGGGGGGGTTGAACTTGGAGGAAATCTTTCACAGTCTGAACTGATTTTGCTTTTTCTTCGATGGTCTTTAACACATCCTTAGCATTTGCACCAAAAAGCTTGTTCTTTTCCAAAGGCGCATCCAGAAGTTTTGCTTTTACATGATCTGGTAGAGGTTGATCTTTTAACCAAGCATGTCTACGAATCACTGCCCCTGTCACAGATGCCCTACATGAAGCTTCCAGTGCATCATATCCACACTGCAGGAAGTGATTGCTTACTTGCTGAGTGTTATGTACAGCTTCCTGCAAAGTCTTCCCGTCTAAAGGATCAGGAGAAGCTAATGTTTTTTGTAAATCTTCTAAGAGATAATCCTGATATTGTAACATACGAAAAAGGCAATTTAAAGCTCTCATAGATAAGGTAGTGGATGTGTAAACCTTTTTGCCCCATCTCTAATGACCTTGCTTCCCTGTTAGAGGGCAAAGGATTTTTTGAGGTGGAGGCTGAAACTCCTTTAGGCCCCTGTGAAATAGTTTCCAAATCAGCAGTATGGGCCCTGAATAAATGGGAATGAGTTTCTGGGACCCTGTAATACCTGTCTGGCTTGGCTGGAGCAGGAGGAAGAGAATCAGGGGTAACACTAGAGTCAGAATACAAATCATCCAGAACATCAAGTACAGGAGGAATAGCTAAGGGCCTGTGCTGAGGCTTCTTAAGGAAAGTCCTAAGGCGTTTCCTAGAATCAGAATATTCCTGACCCTGCCACTTGAAATGTTCCCTCATGGTGTGCAGAACTTCCCCAAAAGAAATATCCTCAGGAGGGGAGGCCGAAGGGATGGAATCTTCTGCATCCGAGTCCTCAAAGGTCTGGAAGAGCTCTTCCTGGCTACCAGAGTGGACACAGCCCTCAGAGTCTTCATCTGAAGGAGTGGGGTCAGAGGGTTCAACCCGGGGCCTTTTATCAGGAGGAGGCTGGGATGCTCTCTCACGATGGGCCTGTGAACCTCTAATCATGGAAATTAAATCAGCAGCCATGGACATAATTTGTGTCTCCGGAGTCGGCTGAGGTAAGGATTTGGAAGTAATATGCTTTGTTTTGCTGGCTGCCTTAGCCCTAGTGTAGGCCCTAATAGACATGGCCATAGGAGGCCTGGCAGCTCCACGTGCAGGAGTGACCTTGTCTACAGCAATGGTCTCGGGCATTTCCTCGGTTTCGGTATCCGGATGAAAGTCTATAACTGGCGTCGGAGTAATGTCTGAAATCGGAGTTGTCGGTAAGGCGGTGTCTTCGTTTCGGAGCGGTGGAGAGACAGTCTCAGAGGGAACCGGAGCACTTGCGCTAGGTTTTGGCGTGGAGTCGGTGGTAGACGCGGGCCGAGGATGTCGGTCCCTGTCTTTTCGCTTTTTGGGAGTTTGCGATGTCGGAAGATCCGACGGCATGGTGTAGGCAAATTTATCGCCGAAAAAATCTTCAGCGAACTTCGCCTGGTGCCTGAGAGTGCGCTTGAAGCGAGCACAGGCTACACAGGCCGAGACGTCGTGGTCTGGGCCCAGGCAAGGGAGGCAGTAAGAGTGGAAATCCTTATGAGGTATTTGTTTACCACAAAAAAGACAATTGTTAACTTTTTCAGTAGTTTCTGACATCGGCTGAGGCAAGAAAAGGTCCCCAGCAGGGTACTTAGCTTTTTTGATGACTTCGGTATCGTAGAATACAGGAGCTGACCGACCGGCACTTGCGAACTGCTTCTGCTTCGGGCACCGCGCGGCAAGAAAGACTGAAGAAAATGGCGTCGGCTGATGCTTATGTACTCCAGCCGCTCTGACGTCGGAGAGAAATGCGACATCAGCCGACATCGGACCCAGACTTTGGAATCCGGCCGACCGAGGGCTGCCTGAGGCAGGACAACCCACATGTTATGACTGCAGTTGCATTCTTGAAGGACATCCTCATCACTTTCACCATTAAAACCATTTGTTTACCCTTCTCCATTCATCCCCCCTGTATCATAACTAGCTGAACCTATTTGGGAAATTCCCTTCACAGTCAATTTCTAAACTGTTCCCTTAGTAACTCCTAGGAAGCTGATAAGCTTCCTTCTGTCTATATTCAAGCTCGTCCCTCTTCAGTTTTTTCTGTTTTCTGCTAAGATTATACTTAACCTGTTGCTCAACTTTATTGAACACGTTATCATACTTCGTCTCAAAGTTAAGGAAATTTACATCACTTAATATTTCATTATATGTTCATAGGTAGGTAACTAGGCTATCGGCCCTGGGGCCTATACAAGCCCAGCCAAAAAGGTACCCTGGCTTTTGCCACCCAAAATAATTATTTTCCTGTGCCACTGTCGAGCAGAGCCACAGAGGTGATGATCCCCGGGGTGAATTTCCTATTTCCCATCCAATCATCAATATTTTTCTTGAAGAGTGCTAATGAGGAGCTTTGTTTGATTTAGATAGGTAGTTTATTCCAGAGTATGGGAAGTCTCTGGGACAGGAATCTATCGCTATTCGTAATCTATTGAATTTATTAACTTCTTCCAACAGGCTGCTACTTTTGTTGTTGTTAATTTCAATAATGAAGTGAAGCAAAAGGCTAGTATGTTATAATAACAAACTACTTTTTTACAGCTTTTAATCTTTTTTTAGTATTTTTAGGCATAATTCATGTTTATTACTAGTTTACATAATAGGGTTACATGAAATGTATTTAATAATTATTTTATAAATATTTCAAGTTGTTGCTTTAACATTTTACTGATTCAGGAAGTGATGTGTATTTAAGCACAAACAGGGGAACATGTATTGGTTTTGATAAAAGTCTGTCATGTGAACAGATGAAAGCGCTTACCTGAATTGTGCTGTGGATTTTTTTTTTTTTTTTTACTACAAACATTATCATTTGTATTTGCACTATTGAAGTGTTCAAGGATTTGTGACCGTTTCTTCACTGGTGGGTTATGTGGATCAAACAAAGGAGTGGTGGTTTATATGACATTTGGACTATCATCTATTCAATTCATTAGGAAAGTCAAAAGTCTTAAAATTCCTGTAATAAAACCCAAATTACCATGTCAAAAGATTTTTCTGTGCCTAAGCCTATTAGCATTTTTTACTATTTACTGTGATTTATTGTGATTGTTCACATTACTGTCATATTTATATACAATACATTCACACACACGGTTTACATTTGATTGACAGCTCACTTTATTCACTTAGAAAAACTTTTATTTCATCTAAAACTTATTTCATCAACACTACATTTTATCAAGCACATTTCACTGAAAAGTGTAAAATAGTAAATAAAATGACCACTGATATGGTTTTGGAGGGTAAGAATTACACTGCAAACTAGTGTTGATCAATATTTTTACCATGGCTATGCCCTCGTTATGCTGTACTACCAAGCTTTAGAAGTGCATGCTTGCCAGCATGATTCAGTGTGGGAGAAGCATTCTTTTTTCTGTGGTTGTGTAACTGTGGGTTTAGTATATTTATGTTACGGGGTGTGGGGGGGCAAAGACCCCCAAAACGGGGGGTACAAGGGGCTTGCACCCCTGCAAAAAGTATTTGAAGGTATACTTCCTGTATATGAAATTTTCAGTGAAATGTGGTTCTAAGTAATGTATCAACAAAATCAGTTTTAGGTGAAATCAAGCATTGCTTTTCCTTGTCAAACTGAACTGGAGATGAAGTATAACAGAATTTTATATATCCATGCACGTGTGTGTGTGTGTGTATTTATATATATATATATATATATATATATATATATATATATATATATATATATATATATATATATATATATTTACACACACATATACACACACACTCGCACATAGTGACGTATTTTAGCTAAAGTCATGAATACCTTGCAGTCATGATTTTAAAATATCTATCTATAGGACCCAGGGTCTGTCAAACCCTCTCCCCACCATCAACATGATAAATAGCCCTGTCTGTCTTTTGCCAAAGTATTTGCCCACCCAGGAGAATATTACTGTACAAGTCTTTCCAAATTCTAATCACTGTATCTTTATCTTTTTCTTCAGATTTCTATCAGGGTACCATTACATTCTTGTTGTTTTTACTGTATTTTTACAGCTTCACATATTTGTCATCCTGCATCCTAGCCAATACAGCTTTTTTCCTGTCTTTTTTTCTCAATTTAGGTAACTTCAAATGTTTTTCCCCAAATATCTTCTTGTGTACTCTACATTTGTATCCATTCCTATGTCATGTGTGTATGTGTCACTAATACTGTGCAACTATTATATTACTATGCTCAGCATACATAATGTGACCTGTTTTGTGCATTATGCTGGATGTACTGCATTTGTATAACTTGATGTTGGAGCTTTTCTCCCCGGGCCTCTGCTGAAAATGGGCCTGATCCAGTCAGAATTTCTCGGTTAACAAATGTAAAATAAATAAATAAATAAATAAAAATAAAATAAATGTTCATTTATCTTAATTTCTTTTTCAAATGTTTATTTATCTTAATTTTTTATCCTGGCAATCATTCTTTCAACCATCTGCTAACAATCTTTGTGGTAGGAGCTTAACTGTTTCACTATTACTTAAAATTGTTTCAGAGCTTTGGTCCTTCATTTGTTTATTTTCTAAATAATCCTTCAGAGATAATTCGGTATCTATAAACTACTCATAGCATTCCCCTACTTTTCCAGTTCTTTTCTGCTCCTACTGTACTTAAACTTTTCGTACTGCTTCTAGATATTTACTTTTGACTACTAGCCCAAATTTTCTACCATTGTTTTGACTGATGAAATTTCCAATCTTTATTTTGCAGTTAGCCTAGGCCAGCACTGGCTCTCTACTTCTTCTTTCAGCTTTTCCCGGTTAGGGGTCGCCACAGCGGATCACCTGTCCGCTCATAATTGGCAGTGGAGTTTTACGGTGTCGAGTTGCCAGCCCGGCGCCCAACCTTCCACAGAAGGCGCACACACGCACTCACGCCTAGGGCCAATTTAGAGAGTCCAATCCACCTACAGCATGTCTTTGGGATGTGGAAGGAAACCGGAGCACCCGAAGGAAACCCACACGGCCAAAGGGAGGACATGCAGACTCCACACAGAAGGCACCCCAGCCGAGGATCGAACCACAGAACCTCTTGCTATGAGGCGGCAACGCTAACCGCTGCACCACCGCAGTCGCCCATTAATTCTTGTATTAATATTTTCGTATATTACAACTCTGTGCCTTTTTTGGCATTAAATACACTAAAAGCAAATAAAACTTAATAAGCATAACAAAAGTGCAGATTCAGATACCCAATCAAGTGAAGCAATAAAGTTGTAAACAATAAACAATCACCTGCAAGAGGCTAGGCATGGTTAAACATACCAGCTCAATGCACTGGAAACATTAATATTTTCATTTAAACCAGGGGCAGCGTCTGCATTCAAAAAAGCTGCCATTTTAATTATCTAAGTTCCAAATAAGCATCACGATCACCAAAGAAATTGTCTACTTGTTCAAACACAAAAAAAACAGAATTTGGACAAGGCAGGGCATTCCAACCTATGTTTTCCCAAAGCATGGTGCACATCTCCAGACAGCACTGCAGCAAGATATTCCTTCACCCGATCAGTCTCCTGCAAGTTTTGCCTATATATAATGCTTTACAGGCATCACAGAAAGCAATATAAACAAAAATGGAATGACAATTAGAACTTTTTAAAAACTGCTAGATATCTGTAATGTGTAAAACAGCAACTGTGGCCCCTGTAAATAAAATCACAAATCACACAATGGCCACAGTTAAACATACCCAAAAGGTTAGCTGCATTTGCTGGACTGTCCAATAAGAAAAGTTAATTTTTATTCTCAAAGAAATGCCTCAAAGTTTGATAGCACTTCACACAAAAAACAGGCGCATTGCGTAATATTCTACTGAGTTGCCTGTCACTAGCAATCACATCCCAGCTGTTAGTGATAACTTCTCTACCATTCTGCAAATCTAAACAAATTGGAAACAGAAAATTAAGCTGTTTATCCCCTGAAGGAGTATTCTGCTAAGAGCTACTTCTTCAAAGTACTTCAGGTAATCTGGCATAGCCAGTCACTGAAAATTTGCTTTCTTAGGCAATATGTTACAAGTGCCAGTGTTTTTCCTTACAATTCCTTTTTTCTCTCTCTAGAAACAAATTTGTTAAAGTGTATGATCTAACAGAACTACAAATATGTTACTCTATCTCGCACTAGGTTCACATTCTCCTTAGACACAGCATCTAAATAAATGCTACTCTTTCCTTTTCTATTTTCATAGAATAAGTCAATCTAATATGCACATGTACTTTTCAAAGCATCGACATTCTTAATGGGATTCTTTGAAACATCCTTATTATACACAATTCCAATTGCCAGCCACTATTAAGATTCTTTGCTAGAAGGCCATAATGTTACACACAACCTGTTTTTCATCACATATTCCTGATTTTGGAGGCATTTTTCCTCCTTGCTAGCTTCCTTTTATCATTACCCATATACCAAAGTCTTTTTTCTTCTTCTATAGTTAACCCAGTAACTTTTTTCATTACAGCATCAATACTATTCTTCACTTCCAACCCACATAAAATCCTTCCAGAAGTGTGCCGATTGGAACCTGTCCGGTGAAGGGTGATTGGTCAAGGTCTTATGAATTTTTTTAAAGTTTTTTTTTTCTTAATTTTTTAGCTTCTGGTATTTAAGCGGGTTCCGGCTTGTTTGCGCATTGAGTCGCACCACTCACTGCCACACAACTGTGTGCTACAGCCAGACAGAATTTCAACAATTTTTCCTTTAGATACAGCTGTAGTATATTAATGTAGTCCTCATGTTTAGCACATCTCTGGTTTAAGTAGTATTGCTAGAGAGCTGTGACCTATTAAACCAACAGCCAAAAACCATGTCAAAAATACCCATCTAAAGAGCACCTCATAGGTCAGTCTTGAAAGCATCCCCTATGGGCTAACAGTTCTTCAAACCTAGCACTACGGACAGTTAAACTACCCTTGTTTCTCCTGTCAGCCTTGTTGACTTGGATCTCCTGAGGTGGTGTAGCAACAGTCTCATCTACAATGACAGCCCTCTAACAACTCCTCACTCTACTACAGAGTACGTGAGATGTTATCTGCACCAATAATCTTGAATCCCTGCTCTCTAGCATGCAAAACCATAACAATTAAGAGGTTAACTCAACCACCACTACTCATATACATAGTACACATGCAACACATAAATCAACATAAGTGGAAGTTATCTCAAGAAACACCAGAGATTCCAAAACAAAAGACTGCTACAACTAACAGTTCCCACAGCACCCAAGACACACAGCAACACCAGTCTCTTACCAAGCCCTTACGGTGTAAAACTCAAACACCAAGCTTTCTTGTCAATGGAGACTCCATAGTGAGACACGTGGATGTCTCACTCACCAGGTTGGATAAGGAGAAAGTAAGTCAGCTGTATGTCCAGTGCCTGAATTCGTCAGATCACACATGCACTCAGGTCTCTCAGCAACAAGTACCATCATTACTCTGTCATAGCTCATGTTGGAGTGAATAACCTGAGACATACCTCACTGGACTATATGAAGCGAGACATGACTGAGCTCTCAGAGTGTGTGTCCCAGGCAGGTAGGTCCCTAGCCTTGAGCAGCATATTACCCTCACCTAGAATGATGCTACAGTTTAAGCAAAAAATGATCAATTTCAATAACTGGCTTAGTTTTTGATTTCATTCAAAGGGGAACCACTTTCTATCAGCCTGGGATGACATGGTTGACAGACAGTTTGCACCTGACACCACTAGGTTTTCAGCTGCTGGCAAAGGCTCTTGCCTCCCCTACAGTGCCTTTTTTTAGGCAAGGTCTCAAAAACAAAACTGCCAAAGTGAAAACTGGCAACCATAACAAAAAAAGAAGTTACATCTTCCATCTGAGGGTGGCCTAACGGTTAAGGCATTTGCCTTACAAACACAAGGTGCAGGGTTTGAGTCTCACAAGGGATAACTGGCTAGGCTTAAAATGGCTCACAAGGGCAGTTAGCTTAGTACTAATCTATGAACCTATTTAATCTGTGTTGTTCATCTTCATTCATTCATTACTGATGGAACTCTGAATCAATCCTTGGTTCCGACTCAGCCGATACACCAAGCTTGCGTCAGCGAAAACTCACGTGCTAAGACTACCCATAGTGCCTCTCTCCCCCATTACCTCAGATCAAGTTTGCTCAAACGGACATAAAAGCAGAGGCTTTCTCTGCGCAGAATACCCTACACAGGATAAAAGACCACATCCAGAATCTCCAGGAGCCTATTGGAGGGGGATGGTAGGAGGGGCATAATGAATGAATGAATGAAGACGGTAAGACTTAACTTCTTTATCTGATGTTAACTGCATTCATTCCTTACTGATCGAACAGAGTCCCTAGCTACCTTGTTTCCTGAAAGGTCCTATGGAAGAATATTCCTGAGCACCACTGAGACAAAGCAGCTCGCCCCCTGGAGACCAAAACCAATTTATGAGCAACAAAGGTGTGCAGGGTACCCCACATTGCTGCACAAATATCGTCCATGGTAGCTCTATAAGGGAAAGCCACCAAAGTTGCCATAGACCTTGTTGAATATGCTTTAATTTAGTTAGACAAATGTAAATTGTTGTGATGGTAGATGAAGCAAACAGAATCCCTCAACCACTTTGACAGTGTAACCTTAGAAACAGCTCCTCCTGCTTTAGGTCCAGAATAAGAAACAAAGAGCTGGATGGATTTCCTGAAAGATTTCGTCCTAAATAAAACTGTAATTGTCTGTGGACATCCAATAAATGAAGGCAGTACTCCCCTTTATTTGTAAAATTAGGGAAGAACACAGGTAAATCAATAGTCTGATTCATGGTAAACTCTGAAATTACTTTAGGTAAGAAAGAAGGGTTAAGTCCAAAGCAATACTCTGTCCTTATGAAAAATCATATATGGACGCTTGATACGTAAGGCCTGGTGCTCAGATATCCTTTGTGCCAAAGTAATAGCTACCAGAAAAAGTGACTTCCATAAGAGAAATTTAATGTTGCAATTGGCTGCAGGTTCAAAAGAGGGTTTTGTTAGGGCCTACAGTACAAGCATTAGATTCCAAGGTTCAATAGGCTCTCTAATGAAAGGCCTGATACGAGAGACTCCTTTAAGAAAGGTTTTACAGATGCAGTGAGAAATCAGAGAGTTGTCATTGAAACCATTGTGAAAATTAAAAATAGCAGCTAGATGAATTCGAATCATAGAAACCGCCACTCCAGATTGCAACAGGCCAGATCGATAATGAAATACCTAGGGAACTGATGCTGAAACAGGATTTAATTTGTTATCTTGGGCCCAAAACGTAAATCTTTTCCACTTATCCTAATACAATTTCTTTGTAGATGGTTTATGAAAAGCCAAATGAATGGCATGAACAGAAGAGGAAAGATTCTTATGCCTGGCAATTATTGGGAATGGAGAAACCAAGATGTCAGCCTGAGAGTGGCCAGGTTCGGATGAAGTAAGAAGTGAGAAAGTAATTCCAGAGCTGGATCCAGAATCCATGGTTTGCGTATTAGGTGAGGCCATAGGAAGGGAAACCAAACTTGTCGGGGCCAATAAGGAGCAATGAGGATTACTTAGCTTTGCAACCAGATCGCTTTCTTCAGAAAATGTGGGATCAATGGAATTGGAGGAAAGGCATAAAGCAGTCCCACCAATTGTGTGTGAGAGCGCGTCCCTTGAGGGTTCCCCCTGAGGGGGGGATTACGGCAAAATAGCTTCTGGACTTGTGATTTATGGGCGAGGTGAACAAGTTGCAGCTGGCCCCAGCGATCGAATATCCTCGAAGCCACTGAAGGATTGAGGGACCACTCATGAGGCAGAAGGATACACCTGCTCAATTTGTCTGCAATCACGTTGGAATCCCGTGGAATGTGCATTGCTAACAGAAAGCAGTTGGAAACTATCGCCCATTTCCAAATTATTATGGCTTCCCAACACAGAGGATAGGATTTGGTTCCCCCTTGCTTGTTGATGTATCAGACCACTGACATGTTGTCCGTCTGACCTACAATAGCCCCCGACGGCAAAGCAAGATCGAATGCTTGCAACACTAGGAGCACTGCCCTTAATTCCAAAACATTGATATGCAGACTGGCCTCGGCAGGGAACCAAGTGCCTTTGACCATTCTTCCCTGGTAATGCCCCCCCCCAACCCAGTCAGGGAGGCATCCGAGGTCACTGTGGCCTTGGGCTGAGAGGGCAAGAATGGTCAGCTCCAGAGAGACACGTCTGTCTGCATCCACCATAATAAGTCCTTTTTGCACAGGTTCGTAAGCCATATCTGGAAGGATAACAAGTGAGTCAACACTGACCATTATGTTAGTAGAAGCCACTGAAGTATCCTCGTAAGTAGTCTTGCCAACTGGAAGATTGTTATGGTCGAAGCCATGGAACCCAAGACCTGAAGGACCACTCATGCAGGTTACTTTGTGTCAGGGTAGTATCATTTGGACTTGGGACATCAATCTCTGTTATCTGTGCGAAGGCAGGGAAACTGTGCAGGAGAGCATGTTCAGTGTCACCCCTATGAATTTTAAAGACTGGGCCGGGGTCAGCTCACTTTTCTCCAGGTTTATGGAAATTCCTAACTGCTGAGCTTGTAACAGGGTGTACTGACCATCCCTTACTAGCAGATGCTTGGTGGGGGCAGTGAGGAGCCAATCAGCTAAATATGGAAACACCCAGAATCCCTCCAGTCTTAGATGAGCTGCAACCACTGCCATGCATTTGGACACTCTGGGGGTTGTAGAGAGGCCAAAGGGCAGTGCGCGAAACTGGTAATGACTGGCTCCCAGTCGTAAGCGGAGAACCTTATGTAGTAATACACATCCCGAAGATCTATGGAGCGCATCCAATCATCTTTTTCCAAGAAAGGAAGAATACACTGAACCATGACCATCCGGAACTTCGTTAGTTTGACAAACTTGTTCAATATACTAAGGTACAAAATAGGTCTCCAGGACCCTGTTTTCTTTGGCACTAAAAAATCTTGAGTAGAAGTCTGATCCTCTCTGTTCTTGGTGGGACTAACTGGATGACTTTTTTTTTGCAGATTTAAAAACTCTTGGCTGCGCATTCCCTTTGACAGGGTGGAATGTCGTGAATATGTTTTGGAGTTTTGGGATACAAATTGAAGGGGATGTGATCGCCTCTGGTGATTATCCACTGCACCCAAGAATCTGAGGTGATATTTAGCCAGGCATGAAGGTGCAGCAAAAAACATCCCCCGACTGCTTCCAGAAGAAAGCAATCGAGCTGCTCTTCAGGAGCGCTGGTAGGGCTGCTCTTCAGGAGCGCTGGTAGGGCTGCCCAGAGAAAGAATCTCTGGATCCCTGATTACGTGGACTCCCCCTTGCCCCGAAAGGGGTGCCTTCCAGAAGAGTTACCCCCTCTGCCACATGGGGTGTACTTGCCACGAGTGTCGCGGAAAGAGCTCTGGGATGTTTTGTGCCACATCTTTCCATTCCTCTGATTCCTGGAGAAGTATCATTGAGGATTAGAAAAACGTACACCTACAGCAGAGAGTCTTACCATCTTGCTAACACCTGGCCAATGTGCCTTTTACTTTGGGTCTGAAAAGGAAGGATGGTTTGACTGGAGCGTCGAGAAATGAAGCCTTGAAGGGATTTGCGAAGTTTCGGTTGCATGTGAGCTCAACCTCATGGATGTGTTAGAGATGGATTCCAGGGTCATTAACTGAAAGGCTACCTTGTCCCGAACCTAGTCAGACACCGCTCCTACTAGTGTTCCAGACAGCTCCGAAACGAGGTCTCTCTGGAGCCTAGTGAAATGTGACAGATAGTTCAACAACCAAATGGCAAAGGTTGAAGAGGTGAACGTCCGATTCCTTAACCTGTCCAACGCCTGAGACACCTTGTTAGGGGTAAGGATAGCGTGGCTCTCCTCAGCGAGCACCTTTTTTGTAGCCGCCGCCACCAGTGTCTACAGCCAAACCTTTCAACCAATGTGAATTATTTTCAGGAGGACAAAAATGTATCAGGTCTCCGGGGGATGGACTCTGTCGGGCTTCTTCCAGGAGCACTGCATGACGAGCTCGTTGGCAGGCAGGGTCACCCAGGCTATAGAGGGCAGAGTACGGAAAGCCTGCAAGAACACAGACTCCTTGGAGGATGGATTAGTGGACTTCCAATCCCCACGCTACTTCAGAATCTCCAGGATGCCTCCAAAAGAAACATCTTCAGGAGGAGATTTTGGGGGTCCCTCCCCTTCATCGTAATCTGTGTCTTCCATGATAGACTCTTCAAGAGAGTCGATGTACTTCCTCTCTTGCATGACCTCTTTTCCTAGTTACCTCCTCGGCAGGGGCTTCCGAGGAGGACCCGGGAGAGGGGACTCCTTGCTCGAGGGTCACTTGCAGCTCCCATACCTGGTGTTCTGGAGTGGTAGACTGTGTCAGCTGTGGTCTAGGGGGTGAGAGTATAAAGTGATCCGATGCTTGTGGAACCAACTTTGAGTCCGCAGAGGCTAGTGCCCTTTCCATGGCCCGGAAAGTGGGCCTGTCTGAAGAAGAATGGGAGCCCGGAACAGAAAAGGACAACCTTGGGAACGGGGTCACACCCCACTCCGACACAACTGCCGCCAGGAGTGGAACCTCAAGGGAACACAGCTCCATCCCCAACATAGGGACCATAGCACAAGGTGCCATAGAGACCACCAGCGCTTAGGGCCCCCAGTGCCTACGAACCAGTCATGACCCTGAGGCTGGCTCAGATCCAAGGAGTTGAAGTCCACAGGGAAAACATCGGTGCCACAGACGAGGGTGCTGTGGGCGCCATGCCAGCTGGTACCAAAAGGAGCATTGGGCTTCAGAACCGAAAGTGTCAAAGGAGCAGAATAAGATGGAGTCTGTGGGAAAAACTCTCCTGTTCCAGAAAGGATAGGGGATTTGCTTAGTAGGGGCAAGCCCATAGCCATCAAGAGTTGATTCACAAGTCTGACCACGTCGAATTCTGAAAGGCTCCTGGATGATCTGGTGGATATCCCAGACGGAGTCTGTGCACTCTAAAAAGGGGCTGTATATGGCTGCTCATTGAAAGGATCCGTTGATGGCGAGTATCTGGCCCTAGATACTGCCTCTCCCTTCAACGCCGAGGTCATTGGGCCCATAGACAATGCAGTTGGGTGGGGGGAAGTGACCGGAAGTGGAATTCGTATGGTTTGGGCCGAAGGGAGAGCTTCATCAGATGCAGTTGTTGTTGCAACCGTGACCAACGGAACTGGTGTCACTGGGCAAAACACAGTCGTCATAGCGTCTGGTTCAGTAGTCTGCACCGAAGAAGTAGATTCCAGTATTGGTGTCGAAGACAGTGAAGGCAATTTTTAAGTCAAAATCTTTGTAGGTTCTACGGACAGCACCAAAATAGGGGTTTGATGCCCTGGTGCCGGTGGAATAATCGACAATTTCTGGATTTTTGGTCTAGGCTCTAAAGATTTGGAGCCGGCTCTTTTGAAGACAAAGGGACAGACAGGCTTCTTTTCTTATGTTCTTTCTTAGGAGGGGGAGAACCCTCCAACACAGAAAGAGCCTTCGAGAAAGGCGACATAAGCAACCCCTACAAAATTAATTTATTCCATCTCTCGTTCAAGGTCCTAGTACTAAAACCTGCACAAAAAGAGCAAGGAGGTTGAACGGATAAATGTTGTACATTTAAACAATAGACACACGAGGAATGTGCGAGAGAGTTAGGCATTTTACCAGCAAAATGGTCACATGTTTTAAAACCAGTAGTGCCACTCTTGTCCACCATATTGTCAACTGCTCAAAAGACCACAAAAATCAGAAATATTACTCTAATAACGATCCAACTAAGACATTACCAAGAAAAAAATCAACATAACCCAAAAACCAGGATTATAGTAAAAGGGAAAGTAGGAAGAGAGAGGAAAAGGGTACCAATAATGGTATACCAAGAATACCACAAAGGTAAGGGGGGGACTACCAACAATGGCAGGAAAGAATACCAATAAAATTGGTAAGGAAGGAGACACTTTATCATAGCAAAGGTGAAAAAATGGTTTACTGGATGTAGGTAAAAGATATGAAGGAGGAAGGTAGTAAGACTATGGAAAGAACACATGACAATTAGAGTATTTGATGAAAGGTGGGCATTGCTGTAAGAAATATTAAGACTTCAGAAGCAAAGAGAATGGTAAAAAGTGCAATATGAAAACCTGGCACAATATCCTGACAAAAGAATGGAAGCAATGGTGTAGGTGAAATAGAAAATTGTATGAGAACGACAGTGTTGTATAGACACATTTTTAAACTGGAAAAAGGAAGTTTCACTCTTCGGAAAGGAGGTAAAAAGTAGGGGAAGGTAATATATTTCGAATGGTAGGTGAGAACAGGAGTAGTGAAATGCAAACAAGAAGAAATTATGGAGATCAGTTTGACAGCTTTTTTACTATGTGAAGAAAGCTGTTGAAAGCAGATAGTTGAATGTAAAATATAAGAAAAGATTCTGTTGATATGTTTGCAAAGAGGAAGGAATGAAGAACTGATATCAGGCAACAATGGTAGGAAAGAATACCAATAAAATTGGTAAGGAAGGAGACACTTTATCATAGCAAAGGTGAAAAAGGGATAAACAAAGAACGAAAGGTTCAGAAAACAACAAGCTCACTAAAATAGTGTTAGAGACTTAGCTGCGAGAGAATGGCTTGACACGTCCTGATGAGTATGTGGAAAACGAGATCATGGAAGACAGGCACTACGGGTAGTCTTAGCATGAGAGTTTTGGCTGATGCGACCTTGGTATATAGGTAGAGTCAGAACCGACAAGTTCAGAGTCCCTTCAGTAAGGAATGAATGAAGATTAACATCATCAGATTAACAGTTATGCTGCTAAATGCTAGAAACTTAAAACCAAAAACTGCACACCCTGGAAGCAGTTCTATCACTGGAGGATATAGAGGTCTGTACAGTCACAGAAACCTGGTTATCTCCTCAGACAGTACCCTGGCCTTGGAAGGCTGCAATGCCTCCCATACCTTCAGACTACAAAACGAATGTATGAGAACCAAACGAGGCAGTGTTTCTATCTATATTACAGATAAATTTACCTCCCGAATAGTTGGACTGGACAACTCCACAGAGTTACTCCTTGTTAAGATAACTGTGGGTAAAACCCCAATTCAAGTCATTGCTATAGATCCCCCTCCATGGATCATGATGTGCACGAGGTCTACTTGACCAAACTGGAGTCAATTCAAATACTGCCAAACACTCTGGTCATGGGGATTTCAATTATCCCACCATCAACTGGGAAATGTACTCTAGTCCTAACGCACTAGCACAAAAGTTCCTTGACTAACTCAAATGCCCTGGAACAAATTGTTCAAACCCCAACAAGAGGAACAAACATACTAGATCTGGTCCTAACATGACAAACAGATGCACCACCGCAACTTTCAGACCCTCATTAGTTAAATCTGACCACAACTCAGTCACCTTCGAACTGGCACTAATACCAGAACTTACAAAGGGCTATGTCAGACTAAAAAAAGTTCATGAAAGCAAACTACACCCTCATAGGGGAAGGTATAAATGCATTCCAAACCTCACATCCATCTGAAAATGTGTTACCTACAGCTGAGTGTATACACTTGCATAAGTGTATACACAACTGTTGCAAAGATAATAAACAGCCAGAGCCCCAAGTAACAAAAAAAAAAAAAAAAAAGCCACCCTGGAGGACATCCAGCATCAACAAACTTTGTAATAAATGGAAAAAGTTGCTGTCTAAGAAAACGAAGGTGAGATCCCAACAATGGAAAAGCACCTTCCTCAGACTCAACAAGCAAATAAAAAGAAACATGTCACATCCTCCACAGGTAACTGAGAAAAACTTGGCTATCACAGCCAAGGATAATCATAAGGCCATTTACAGCTATGTACATACCTTAAAAGGTAGGACCCAGGAATGTGCCAAACTAGTGACTAATGGTATCCTACACACTGATCCCGGAGAGATAGCAAACCTGCTAGCAAACAGATTTGGTGAAAATTTCACTCCCTTATCCCCTCCAAACCCCCCCCCCCACACACACACACACACACACACACACAACATATCCGAAGAGGAGGTCATTAAAGCCTTGTCTAAGGCAAAAAATACTGCCTTTATGGGACCAAACAGCACCCCAGGCTGTCTTCTTAAACTAAAACATGAACTAGCATCACCATTAAGTACCTTATTAAATCACAACCTAACCACTGGCTTTGTTCCTGAGGAATGGAGAAAAGCAACGGTTGTTCACCTCCACAAAGGTGGCTTAGCAACAGACCCAAGGAATTAGAGACCCATAAGTCAAGACCAGCCTCATCTGTAAAGCTATGGACTGTATCATCATGGACCTCATAAATACAGACATAGGTGACCTCCAAACCCAGGATATGACCCAATTCAGCTTCATCAAGGGCAAACCCTCCCTGTTGAACCTCGTGGATTTCTTTGAAAATGTGACCATGGCCACTGAGAGGGCAAATCTGTGCAAACAGCATACCTCGACTTGGCAAAGGTCTTTGACACAATCCCACACTCAGGCATTACCAATAAACTTAGCAAACTGAATGTAAACCCCTTTGTTTTAAGATGGGTAAGCCAACTGGCTCTCAAACTGGTCAAACACCATCAAAGTGTGTGACTACACATCACCCAGCAGAACTGTCACCAGCAGGGTGTCACAAGGGTCAGTGCTGGGCCCCATACTGTTTGCTATGTACTTCAGAAGTTCAGGCCAAATCTAAGGGGCCTGTGGCTGACCAAGTTTGCAGACGACTGCAAACTGGGTGCAACTACTGAATCTTGAATTGTCAGTATACTTCAGGACGGTCTTATGCAGACCAACAACTGCTGTCTTAGTCACGGTCTCTAACTGAATGCAAAGAATTAATCGCATCATTGAAGAACAGCAGCCACAGACAAGAAGTAAAACAGCAAAATACTTTTAATACCTCAAGCGCCTCGGCAAAAGTGCCTTCAAGGAGTACAACACAAGATAAAAACCAGCAAAATGTATAAACAAATATATTAGGATATCACATAATAAAATTAATCAATTATTGAAAAAGATATTTCCAGTTGCATTCATTATTCAAACCTCTTGGTCTCAAAATCCGATATTTCAAAATATACACGCAGCCTCTTTATACAGAAATCTACCTTTAAGGGGGGGGGACGAAATCACCTATATTCAACACAATTTGTTCTAAAATACATCCGTTTAATAAAGCAGCATCACTTTGGTGGTAAAGTTTAAAATGCACAGCCATAGGCCTCTCACAACGTACATTCCTAATGTCTCGGACATGTTGTTGTAACCTAACTTTAAAGGGACTCAGAGTTTCCCCTATATAAAATAAATCACAGGAACATTTTAGAACAAATTCCTTCAGTGTTGCAAGAAAAATTCTGAGTAGAGCTAAAACTAATGCCATTAATTTTATAGAAGTTAACAATTTGTCTATACAGAGCACTCCCCACACTGAAAAGTTCCCTTTTTAAAGGAGTTTTTACTCACCATCATTCCCCCGTTCCTTTTGGTAAAAAGGATGTCCCTTCACACTATCAAATAAATACCTTAGGTACCTACAAAGTGGTAAGAGATCTGAAATCACAGGTAGTCTTAACTTTGACCATCATGTGTCTACTGCAGTAGAGAAGGCTTTCTAGATAACTCACTTAATTAGCAGAGGCTTCATCTCTAGCACAAAGGATGTTATAACCCCGCTATACTAGTCACTAATCAAGCTCATAATTAGGGTTGCCAGCCATTTGGAATTCTACCGGACTGTATGGAATTACAGGACACTGTCCAAAAACTGGAGACTGCCTTTTACGGACAGCATATTTTCCGTAAAAAATAAAATCAATTATGTACTGGAGAGCCGTGTTTAGGTTTAACTGTTTCCATATCATACAGCGATGATGTAATTTAGTCCTGCAATCTCTGGTGCCATTCACTTAGCTTTTACCAATCCGATGACATTCCAATGACGACTTCCTCATCCTCAACTCGAAAATGTGATGGGGGTACATACATGAAAACAGAAATCCATGGCCTGTCGTTGCTCAGGCACACAGCACAGTTTGCAGTGGTTAGCAGGGAAGAAAGATCCAATCAGTGTGTACCTCCGAAACAGTGACCCACTCTACTCCTCTGCTGGAAACATTCAACAGTTGTAGTTTGGAATCTATGTGCTGTGTTCTACTACAGAGCTGTTTTTGTTTTAAAGTTCACTGCCTATCACGTTTGTAACAGTGGTACGTCTTTTTCCTGTTATAATTTCTGGGAAACAGTCAACAGTTTCAATGAGTGTGCTTTACTTTATGGGTGTTAGTGTTTAGGTGTTGGACAATGTTTGCTACTGTACATATCCTAAGTATTATTCTTTTACACTGTCAAGCTTAACTTTCTTACTTTTATAGACGTTCTTTATAGAATAGAGGTAATTACAAAAGGTGTAATGAAATACTTTAAAGTAGAATAAAGAAGCAGGATGTAAACATAGTTAAAGAAATGATGTTGAAAACAAGCTGTATAAAGTTCATACTTATGTGAAGGTTTCTGTTTTTAGGGAACAACAACAAGAACATTACACAGATTCAAAGTGATAAGGAAACATTGCAAAACAGGACTCTGGACACAATGAAAACAGTTAAAAAGTGATAAAAATGAGAATATAAGTAGCCAGTTATTACACCATTGAACTGATGGATAATTTTAATAAATTAAGAGGATTGGACTAAAAAGAAAAAAATAATTTATTGCAGAAACACTTCTACATACAATGAAATGGAATTACTTTTATCTTGGGTAAAACTAAACTTTAAATAATATGGTATTCTAATTTATATTAAAAAAACAATAGGAAAATATCTGATGGTAATTTTCTTTTAAGTAATGAGTTAAGTATACATTACAGGTGCAGGGTTAGCAATGGGATAAAACAAAAGCAGTACTTACGCTTGTTTAGAGAGGTTGAGAGAAAAACCTGGAGGTCTGAAATATTACTTGGTACTAACATTTCAAGATAATCAGGACAAATTGGCAGAGGCAATAAAACAAACAGGTAGTTTTATACTGAATCTTGGGGCATAGCTCTGGTGGCAGAAAGGGCTGAATGCCCGACTACAGCCTAAGTGATCCAGGTTCAGTTTGATACTTAGGCATCTGAAGGAGCTGGCAGGCAGAATGTGAGTACCCATCCTTGGGAGGCCTCTGCTTGCAGTGTCTGAAAGTCTCAAGTTGAAAGCACACTGCAATTTTTTTTTGTTTTTTTTCTTTCTGAAATATGGATAATCTTGTGGGCAGTGATAACATTATACACTGGCAGAGCACCATGCACATCACTGAATTGTGGTTTATTTCTTTTAGGTATGCTCAGAGTTACAGCACATGTTTAAGAAAACAGATGCTGAGGCCATCTGGTGGTATGCACTATTTCTGTTTTCTTCTCAGTGTTTCCACCCTTTATGTCAACCACAGTTACGGACTTCTTGCTCTGTGAAAAATGCAGGTTATAAAAAACTTACTTTTCAGTTGTAACTGCCCTATCTCAGCAGATGTTTAACTTTTATTCTGATTTGGTTGAAATAATTTTAGGAATACATTTTAATCGTCATACTAGTGCCAAGGGTGATTTTGTTTGTTTTAGAGCATACCTAGTGGGTAGGTATGGGGTTATTTTAGAAAATGAGTTCAAATCTTATATTTGGCAAAACAGTGTGCAATATAGTAGCACAGACACTGTAAACATTACTTTATACTCGCTTGATCGTCTCTGTTCAATCTAACATTAAGCAAAATTGTGCATGTCGGGTACCAAAACTACATCCATTTTGCTTTCACGTACATGTCCAGAATTTTTGACATAAAAAGTTAGCAAGCCTACCCATAATTGAGTATAATGTCCCTTTCAGCATGTACCATACTCAGTGGTTTCTAAGAAGATCAAGGGACTCCAGCAAGTGCCTTATACAGTCCGACTAAAGTCCCGGTCACTATATTCAGTATCATATAGACTTTTTGGGCAGACTTACACCTGGCTTACAGAGCAATCTCTGAACCAAACCTAATGAAATTAATGCACTTCCATAAATCAAACGGAACTACAGCTACCCGTTCCAGGGACCTAAATGTGGTCTATGACTTGAAAAGGATGCCCTGGAGGGACAGCTTTCTCTCCCAGCGACTCCCGTTTCTTTGGGCTAGGCTGCCAGTTCATGTGAAGCAATTAGTTTAATTACATTTTCATATACTGTGTGTTTCCTGCAACATTGACTATTTGTGCAGTGTTTTTACTATATATGCTGCATTCTAACTTATTTCTAGCCATTTACATTCCATATATGTTCTGCATAAAGCCACTCATTTTTTATAGTTAATATTATCTAATAATTTGATTTGCATCTGGCTCTTTCTTGTTTGAGCCACATTCCTCTTCACCACATATTACATTTCAATTTTACCTTGTTGTTTATATTTTTTAAATGTAGAACAAACATTTGTGAACCCTCTTCCTCTTTTTCTGTCAAAACTACAACTATATACATAACACTGTACATTATGTAATCCCCCCTTCAGTCTACTAGCACTCACCAATTGTAGCTGTAAAGTGTCAGCAACTTTCCTTATCAGTCTCTACTCTCCCTTTTGCTGTGTGGCTAGAAGTAAGACTATCATTTAAAAAAAATGTATTTCTATTTCATTCATACAGATAAAGCTTTAAACTTTTCTACATGTAATTTCTCTTAAGTCTATCATTTTCTAGCCAATGTGTTTTCTACTGCTGTTTTAAACTATTTCTTAAATTAATTTACATCTGTCTAATTTTTTTCACCCTAGATCAATTTAGTATGAATCCAACCATTTTCCTTTTGGTGCAGGAAGATTAAAATACTGTGGGTTTTATTTCCATCCCAGGCGATCTGATTAATTTTCCATTATTGAAACTGAAGTGCAGCATTAGGGTTGCAGCATGTTGGAGTGCACCATCCTTCATATAGCACATTAAACTAAGGTCCCATGTTCGTGTCTTTGTCATTACTCAGAAGGATGTTAAAGATCTCATGGCATCCTAAGCAGTAGGGGTTACTTACACAAATTTTCTCTACTCTATTGCTTTACATTTCATACCAAGTTTTACAGGAAACTTACTCAATCTCCACAAAAGAAATCTCTAGACTTAAAAATCTTTAAAACCTTTTCTTTTTACTTTTATTGCTCCATCATATTGTAATATTTCTTTCTCACACTTCAATTTTAATTTTACATAACCATCCCATTTTTTTGTTTACCATTTATTTTTCTTTTCATCTTGACATCTCACATGTTGTACTGCCTTCATCAAACTTTCTTTCTCATTCATATTTTGAATACCCGCCCAAAAAGGTGCATAGACAAATATACAACTGACTTTTGTAATTCAATCTCTTTATAATCAACAATTCCCCTTCTTACTGGACTGAGTCTTGATAGAAATTTTTCCAGTTTTGATAACTATCCATCTTTTTTCCAGGAAACATATATACACTTCCCAAACATCACAACCTTCCCAGCACACACGCAGCCTTACCTCCCTTCTACAGAATAATAGCAAGTTTTCCACCAACTAACTTCTTTAATTCATGCAGAATTTCTCTCATTCTACTTTTTCTGCTCCTGACAAATCTGACTCCTAATGTATTTATTTATGGTAAGTAAACATTTTAACTTCTTTACTTTACCAAACCCTTTAGTTTTTTACCTATTTAACCTTAATTCGACTCTCTTACAGGTTTCCTCATCCTTACTATATTTTTGTTACAACGCCTGCATATGAAAGGCATACAGGTTTCATTACACCCTTTCCCATTTCCCATCCTGCTTCTCTCATTTTACCAATGCATGTTTTTATTACTATATTCAATGTTTGTTTGTGTCTTTCGGCTTTTCCCAGTTAGGGGTCGCAACAGCAGAACTCCGGTCCGCTAATGATTGGCAGTTGATTTTTACATACCGGCTTGCCAGGCCTGACGCACAACCTTCAACAAAGGTACGCCCATTCACACATGTCTCCACGTAGAAGACGCTCTAACTGAGAATCGAACCGGACAGCGTCTTACTGTGAGGCGACAACGCTACCGCAGCACCACCACCGCGGTGCTTTTTGTATTACTTACTAGCACAAAAACACGTAGTCAATTGACACCAGTATTAACCCTTTTTCAATTTTCTTTCCAAACGAACCATTTACTATAACCTTCAGCCAAGACTTAACACTATTACTTTTATTCTTCCTAACCCCACTATCCGCCAAAATATCCCACAGTATGTCATGACTATGTGAATCAAATTCTTCTGCTACACTATATGCAACAAACCTTGCATTTGTATTCTCTTTAAAAAGCACCTATCACTTTTAGTAACATTTTCTTCACTTGCTTTCCATTTACTCCATATAGCACTTCCCCTACCACTTCAAAAACAATCTCTATCCTTTTTTGCCTTATCTTCATATGGATTTTGCAAGCAGTATTCCCAAGTGTTACGTAGTCTCCAGGTCTTTATTTTTTGTCATCTTTCTTCCATATAAATTTAATCACTACAGCACACCTTTTCACCTTCTATCCTTTTACTCTAACCATTCATTCAATATTTCTTAAAATACTTAGCTTTCCTAAAATTTATCCCGTCACACCCACAACTTAAACCATCCAAGCTTGATATCAGTTCTTCATTCTTTCCTCTTTGCAAACATATCAACAGAATCTTTTCTTATATTTTACATTCAACTATCTGCTTTCAACAGCTTTCTTCACATAGTAAAAAAGCTGTCAAACTGATCTCCATAATTTCTTCTTGTATGCATTTCACTACTCCTGTTCTCACCTACCATTCGAAATATATTACCTTCCCCTTCTTTTTACCTCCTTTCCGAAGAGTGAAACTTCCTTTTTCCCGTTTAAAAATGTGTCTATACAACACTGTCGTTCTCATACAATTTTCTATTTCACCTACACCATTGCTTCCATTCTTTTGTCAGGATATTGTGCCAGGTTTTCATATTGCACTTTTTACCATTCTCTTTGCTTCTGAAGTCTTAATATTTCTTACAGCAATGCCCACCTTTCATCAAATACTCTAATTGTCATGTGTTCTTTCCATAGTCTACTACCTTCCTCCTTCATATCCTTTACCTACATCCAGTAAACCATTTTATTCCTTTTCCTTTTTATTCATCAAGAACCCATCTCATATTCTTCTGACCTAAAAACATCTATTACCCCCTCACCTGCCACTTCCATCATGCCACCTGAACATACAACCTGTTCTGAAAATTTTCCTTGTCACCTCTTTCTTGTTTTCAAGTTACCACATCTCTTCTTTCATCTTTACATCTTGTGTTTCACTTTTTCTTTTCTTACCTTACAATTAATATCCTAATTCATTACTACTGAAATATCTATCATCACATACCTTTTAATTCATTTTTCCTTTCCACCATGGTATACAACAGTTGTGTAAAATCTTACTTTAACTATAGATGTCCTTCTCTTCTATACGCTGCAATAATCATAACATGGCTAACTTGTATGTCCAGCCAGTACACAAAAGACTTAATGCTACTGTAAGGTACGTGCAATGCTGCACATCAGTTACCGTACATCAGCCATAAAGAGACGGGTATAAAACGGACATCAGCACGTACTAACCTCAGAATTGAATGCCACAATGCACCAGCCTGATAAAGGCAAGGAAACGCAACCAAGGACTAGGCCAGCATCAGGTGAAAGTAACTAAAACACATAGACATTTATGGTTATTGTAACATTTTACACAACTATTCTATGTCCTTCTAATCATAGGTAGGTACTAGGGCCTATATAAGCCCAGCTAAAAAGGTACCCTGGCTTTCGACACCCAAGAAAATTATTATCCTGTGCCTCTGTCAAGCAGACCCACTGAAGTGATCCCTGGGGTGAATTTCCTATTTCCCATCCAATCATCAAGATTTTTCTTGAAGAGTGCGAACGAGGAGCTCTATTTGACAAAGAAAGGTAGGCTGTTCCAGAGTATGGGAAGTCTCTGAGACAGGACTCTATTGCTCCAGCATATTCTGTTTATTGTGGTGACAAGGTTTAGGTCACTAGAGCATGTAAGCTTGGAGGGACTGGGATTTCTTTAAGTGGAACATGTCCAACAGCTCTGAGTTTGAAATAGCTTTGTAAGGTAGGCAGAAATCGCCTGAATGGATATGCTGCAATATTCACAACATGAGGGAGAGTGCCAAAGCTCATGCAGAGAAAGAACTGGGCAGAGGAACAGAAGCAGAAGCATTTTCCACAAACTAATGCAGAATAGCTCTGGCAAATCCAGCCCTGGAACTGGAAATGACATCTACTTTATAATGTTTGATGAAAGTATGAACAGAAGACCAGGTAGCTGTCTCTACGATACAGCAAGTATCCAAACCTTTAAAGAAGGCCCCTAGTGGAATGTGCCCTCACAGGCAAAGACAGACCCTTTCCACTGGCTAACACAAAGAAATAGCTTTAGAAATCTAAGACGGAATAGTTTGCTTGGAAACAGGATGACCCAGGGCCCTTTGGTGATAGCAGTCAAATAACAGTTTAGACTTCCGGATAGACATGAGTTTTGTTCAGGTAGTATTTGAGTTGCATGTGCACATCTAAAATGTGTAGAATCCTCTCACTGGAGGATTGTGGAGAAGGAGAAAAAGGTTAAAATGTTGACAGGCTGATTGAAGGATAACTCATTAACCACCTTGGGCATAAAGGAGGGATTAGTGTGAAGAGAAACCCTATCCCCATGAAAGACTGTGAAGGGAGAGGTAGACAGAGCTTGTAACTCGGAGACCCTTCTGGCAAAAGTAATTGCCACAAGAAGAGCAGTTTCCCATGTGCAATGGATCAAATGGAGTAAAGGTAACTTCCTCTAAAACAAAACTGAAATCCCAAGGAGGCGGAACTGGTTTCCTTGGTGGTCTAATGTGTAGGATGTCTTCCAGGAACAGTTTAACTTCTAATCTGGAAGCTAAAGTTGGAGACATAGGTAGACATGCAGAGATGGCAGAAAGATGGACTTTAACTGAGGAGTAAAACAGCCCACTCCAACTCACACCGCTATGACAAGATCACTGAAACCTCTACTAGCAGTGGCTGTAAATCCTTTTGGAGACACCAGATGAAAAACCTCTTTTATTTGGGAATATAGGATTTTCTAGTAGTGGGGTTTCTAGCCTCCTGCAGAGCTTGATGCATATCCTGAGAGTAAAGGTGTCTGAAGGGAATTAAAACTCTCTCACCCACAGGGTCAAGTTTAGAGTTGACATCAGCAGATGCACGTTCCCTTGTCCTGTGTGAGTAAAGTCCATCCTGTAGGGTAACTCATGGTGACCGGCCTTGGTTAAATGCAGGAAGAGGAGGAACTAATGCACTGTCCTGGCCAAAAAGGAGCCACAAACAAGATTTTTGGTACTTACCACTATATTTTCAGTAGGACCTTCTGTTGAAGTGGGAAGGGGGAATGCATACAGAAACATCCCCTTCCAAAAGGACAGAGCATCCACCTTCCTTGCTAAGGGATGTGGGGGCCTGGCACAAAATTTGATAAGTTGTCTGTTCATGGGGTAGGCAGAAAGATCTATATGAGGTGTATCCCAAAGATGGACCAGATCCAGAAACGCATCCTTGTTCAACATCCATTCATGGGATTGAGTCATGGACCTGCTAAGTTTGTCTGCCACCATACTCTGAGTTGAAGGAATGTAAACAGCCTCAAGAGAGAGACCCGAATTTGTAAGGCTAGCTCACAAGCCTGTAACGCCAGTCAGCACAGGAGGGAGAACTTTGTCTCCCCTGTTTGTTGACATACCAGAGGACTGTGGTGTTGTATGTGAACCACCTTAGACCCCCGAAGAAAGCTTGGACTTGCAGATTTTTAGGGCAAAAATCAAGGCCCTCATTTCTTTTCTGATGATGTGCTCCTTGATACTGGAGACCAGACATCTCAGACCTTCCAGGATTCCAATGTTGCACCCCAGCTTGTTCTGATGCATCCATATACAGACCAAGAGTGGGAGGTGGTGGTTGTAAGAGTAGGCCTGGATTCTTTTAATACTGAAGAATCCAGCAATGTAACACCCTTTTCAAACAGGGTAGGAGAGGAATGACAGTCTACAGGGTGGGAGTGTTGGCACCAAATCACTCGCAAGAATCACTGGAAGTTTCT